>NC_060190.1:795779-846840 GCF_021184085.1 Oncorhynchus gorbuscha
GACCAGAAACCTGTTAGTGACACACTGACCAGAAACCTGTTAGTAACTGACCAGAAACCTGTTAGTAACTGACCAGAAACCTGTTAGTAACTGATCAGAAACCTGTTAGTAACTGAGAAACCTGTTAGTAACACACCTGACCAGAAACCTGTTAAACACACTGACCAAGAAACCTGTAGTAACACACTGACCAGAAACCTGTTAGTAACTGACCAGAAACCTGTTAGTAACTGACCAGAAACCTGTTAGTAACACACTGACCAGAAACCTGTTAGTAACTGACCAGAAACCTGTTAGTAACTGATCAGAAACCTGTTAGTAACTGACCAGAAACCTGTTAGTAACTGACCAGAAACCTGTTAGTAACTGACCAGAAACCTGTTAGTAACTGACCAGAAACCTGTTAGTAACTGACCAGAAACCTGTTCGTAACACACTGACCAGAAACCACACTCTGTTCATTTCAATGAGTGCGTGTGTGTTTCCCTTCCTCCCAGAGCTTCCAGACAGAGTCTCCATCAGATATTTAAACCACTCTGGTCCCATGGTTGAGGGCATCAGTACTCTCTGCATTGTCTTGTCCAGAACATCGGCTCTATTGAGCACCTCAGAGTGACCTTCTTCAAAGTCTCTACCAATGGTGAACGGACAGTGTTATACACAACCACTGAACAACGACATTCACCAATTGAACAATGACATGAGGCAACCGGTGAACGAGAGCTATTCCCTGCAGTTCTCCCCCACTAGTGTTGACGACGGGCCCAGTGGTTTTGTTCAGCCATGTTGGATCTGGGACCAGAGGGACCCCCGACCTCCTGCTGTGATGGAATCAGAGCGCCTCAACACCACTGTGCACTGTGAGTCCCGTCTGGTGATACGTGACTCGATTGGTAATGTCTATCTGTACAGATCAGTGCTGTGGGTTATGATGGTTGTAAAGATGACGGAGCTCAAATAATGGGGATGTAATTATGAGGTCATGATGATGATTATAATATGGTTGTTTCACTGAAGTTCGTATCCCCCCCCCCAGTCGGCTCCTGAGTTCTCCTGTTCTGCCAAGCTAGAGGTGCGAGCGGGGGAGGGGCTAACTGTGATGTCAGAGGCAATCCCCTCCCATCGGTCATCTGGCTGAGACGGACAGGTACTGACCCCGCCCAAACACCTGAGCAGAGAGGATGCTGGGAAATACACCCTCATGGCTTTGAACCGTATCGGAAGAGCCAATCACACAGTGGAGGTGGAGGTCCTACATGGCCGTGCTGCTAGAGGTCTGTCTGTCTGTCTGTCTGTCTGTCTGTCTGTCTGTCTGTCTGTCTGTCTGTCTGTCTGTCTGTCTGTCTGTCTGTCTGTCTGTCTGTCTGTCTGTCTGTCTGTCTGTCTGTCTGTCTGTCTGTCTGTCTGTCTGTCTGTCTGTCTGTCTGTCTGTCTGTCTGTCTGTCTCTGTCTGTGTGCGTTGGAAACTGATTTTTAAGGTGTTGTTCAACTTCTGTTTCCCTCCACTGAGCTTCTGTCAGGCTGCTGGGAGTGCCACGGTGGCTGTGCTGCTCCACCAGCTCATTTATTGGCTATATTGAATGATTATTTTATTGATTGAACGGTTGAGTTATTCATTGACCAATCAGGACACCGATCTCTGTGCTGGAGCTTTGTGATTTGACAGTGATCTGTGAGGTCAGTCTTCAATAGATCTGGAATCAGAGTTAGTAGAAAACCCTTTTTGCCTAAATGTGAAATGAGCTGTTTTGAAATGTGTTATTTTGAAGTAGTGCTATTGAACAGGTCTGTAGTTAAGCAATAAGGCCCGAGGGGGTGTGGTATATGTCCAATATACCACGGCTATGGCTGTTCTTATGCACGACACAACGGTATAAATGTTTATTTCAAATCCTAACCTTAAATGTTTATTACTATTAAACTATATAAATGTTTGGCCTAATCCTTAACCTTAAATGTTTATTACTAATAAACTATAGAAATGTTTCGGCCTAACCCTAATCCTAATCCTAACCCTAACCCTAACCCTAACCCTAACCCTAATCCTAATCCTAACCCTAATCCTAATCCTAATCCTAACCCAGTCTCTAGCAACAGATCTGCCATAATCCTTATTGCAATATGTTTGTTGTCTATGTCTTTTGAATAAAAGTTGACCCATAAACTGTCATTGGTTTAACATATTTGTTATCAGGTTGGCTGCGATGATGATGATGATGATGAGTGTGGGTGGATGTGTTTGTGTGTAGGTGACGTAGCAGCCATGTTATGCATTTTCAACCAGATCCACAGGAGAAGAGTCTTCGCGAGTTACCACAGGGTTTGTGCTAACTGGGATCCTTGGGATGTCACTAACCTAAATCCTAAACCTAACCACTACCATTTTAAATGTCGACTTCAATGTGGTAGTGCGGTATGGACGTGCCAGGGATTCCAGATATCGTGGATCATTACCACAACCGAAGTCAAAAACCCTGCATATATTTCTACAATTCTCTTCTTAAAATCAGATGTTAAACGAACCCCAACCACACAGAACGCACACTCGGCGGAATGATGGAGACGACAGGGTCAGTCTGGTATAAGTAGAGCTACTGCAGGACATGTTGTTAATGTTGTGGCTCCAGACACTGATGCCAGACCTGTTCAGAAATATTGTTCTCACACAAATGTGTCACGCAAAAAAGGTTCACCTTAATAGTTAATCCGATTGACTTGATAACCTTTCTAATGAAGGCTAGGTCAAAGGTCGTCAACCTGACTGCTTCTGTGGAAAGAAAAACTACCATGTTGAAGGTCATTGTGGAAGCAGCAACAGAGTTTTTAGGAGTAACAGATGTTACTGTCTCCATGATTGATATGTAATACCAATGATGGAATGTCTCAGTATGATGATAATTAGAGTTGTGTTTTTTTTTGTTATCCTTCAGTGGAATGCCAGAAGCCTTTTTGCTAACTGGCCAAGCCTTTTTGCTAACTGGTCAGAAGCCTTTTGCTAACTGGCCAAAAGCCTTTTTGCTAACTGGCCAGAAGCCTTTTTGCTAACTGGCCAGAAGCCTTTTTGCTAACTGGCCAGAAGCCTTTGCTAACTGGTCAGAAGCCTTTTTGCTAACTGGCCAAAAGCCTTTGCTAACTGGCCAAAAGCCTTTTTGCTAACTGGCCAAGCCTTTTTGCTAACTGGTCAAAGCCTTTTTGCTAACTGGCCAGAAGCCTTTTTGCTAACTGGCCAGAAGCCTTTATGCTAACTGGCCAGAAGCCTTGCTAACTGGTCAGAAGCCTTTTTGCTAACTGGTCAGGAGTTTAAGAAATGTGTAATAGAGTTAGAGATTGAAACATGATGTCATGTGTGTTCAAGAAACATGGCTTAGACCACGTCTTGACTGTATTGTTCCTGGTTATTGTCCAATCAGATCTGATATATCATCTGGACATTGTGGTGGGTGTGCTACGTTCCTAAGGGAAGGTCTTGTATATTGTAATATAACTGTCCCATCTGAATATCAATGATGTGATGGTGGAAATCTACAGTGCAGGTAGTAATATTAAGTTACAACATTTTTTTACAACCCATGCCGCTCGACTATCTGTAGCGATGTTTGATGAAATATCAGGAGGATTGGGCTCTAGGGAGATATGGTGTGGCGACTAGTAGTTTATGATAGGGTGTGGCGACTAGTAGTTTATGATAGAGTGTGGCGACTAGTAGTTTATGATAGGTGTGGCGACTAGTAGTTTATGATAGGGTGTGGCGACTAGTAGTTTATGATAGGGTGTGGCGACTAGTAGTTTATGATAGGGTGTGGCGACTAGTAGTTTATGATAGGGTGTGGCGACTAGTAGTTTATGATAGGTGTGGCGACTAGTAGTTTATGATAGGGTGTGGCGACTAGTAGTTTATGATAGGGTGTGGCGACTAGTAGTTTATGAAAGGGTGTGGCGACTAGTAGTTTATGATAGGGTGTGGCGACTAGTAGTTTATGACAGGGTGTGGCGACTAGTAGTTTATGATAGGGTGTGGCGACTAGTAGTTTATGACAGGGTGTGGCGACTAGTAGTTTATGATAGGGTGTGGCGACTAGTAGTTTATGATAGGGTGTGGCGACTAGTAGTTTATGATAGGGTGTGGCGACTAGTAGTTTATGAAAGGGTGTGGCGACTAGTAGTTTATGATAGGGTGTGGCGACTAGTAGTTTATGACAGGGTGTGGCGACTAGTAGTTTATGATAGGGTGTGGCGACTAGTAGTTTATGACAGGGTGTGGCGACTAGTAGTTTATGATAGGGTGTGGCGACTAGTAGTTTATGACAGGGTGTGGCGACTAGTAGTTTATGACAGGGTGTGGCGACTAGTAGTTTATGATAGGGTGTGGCGACTAGTAGTTTATGATAGGTGTGGCGACTAGTAGTTTATGATAGGGTGTGGCGACTAGTAGTTTATGATAGGGTGTGGCGACTAGTAGTTTATGATAGGGTGTGGCGACTAGTAGTTTATGATAGGGTGTGGCGACTAGTAGTTTATGATAGGGTGTGGCGACTAGTAGTTTATGATAGGGTGTGGCGACTAGTAGTTTATGATAGGGTGTGGCGACTAGTAGTTTATGATAGGGTGTGGCGACTAGTAGTTTATGATAGGGTCTGGCGACTAGTAGTTTATGATAGGGTGTGGCGACTAGTAGTTTATGATAGGGTGTGGCGACTAGTAGTTTATGATAGGGTGTGGCGACTAGTAGTTTATGATAGGGTGTGGCGACTAGTAGTTTATGATAGGGTGTGGCGACTAGTAGTTTATGATAGGGTGTGGCGACTAGTAGTTTATGATAGGGTGTGGCGACTAGTAGTTTATGATAGGGTGTGGCGACTAGTAGTTTATGATAGGGTGTGGCGACTAGTAGTTTATGACATAGGTGTGGCGACTAGTAGTTTATGATAGGGTGTGGCGACTAGTAGTTTATGACAGGGTGTGGCGACTATTAGTTTATGATAGGGTGTGGCGACTAGTAGTTTATGATAGGGTGTGGCGACTAGTAGTTTATGATAGGGTGTGGCGACTAGTAGTTTATGATAGGGTGTGGCGACTAGTAGTTTATGATAGGGTGTGGCGACTAGTAGTTTATGACAGGGTGTGGCGACTAGTAGTTTATGACAGGGTGTGGCGACTAGTAGTTTATGACAGGGTGTGGCGACTAGTAGTTTATGATAGGGTGTGGCGACTAGTAGTTTATGACAGGGTGTGGCGACTAGTAGTTTATGATAGGGTGTGGCGACTAGTAGTTTATGACAGGGTGTGGCGACTAGTAGTTTATGACAGGTGTGGCGACTAGTAGTTTATGATAGGGTGTGGCGACTAGTAGTTTATGACAGGGTGTGGCGACTAGTAGTTTATGATAGGGTGTGGCGACTAGTAGTTTATGACAGGGTGTGGCGACTAGTAGTTTATGACAGGGTGTGGCGACTAGTAGTTTATGACAGGGTGTGGCGACTAGTAGTTTATGATAGGGTGGCGACTAGTAGTTTATGACAGGGTGTGGCGACTAGTAGTTTATGATAGGGTGGGCGACTAGTAGTTTATGACAGGGTGTGGCGACTAGTAGTTTATGATAGGGTGTGGCGACTAGTAGTTTATGATAGGGTGTGGCGACTAGTAGTTTATGATAGTGTGGCGACTAGTAGTTTATGATAGGTGTGGCGACTAGTAGTTTATGATAGGGTGTGGCGACTAGTAGTTTATGATAGGGTGTGGCGACTAGTAGTTTATGATAGGGTGTGGCGACTAGTAGTTTATGATAGGGTGTGGCGACTAGTAGTTTATGACAGGGTGTGGCGACTAGTAGTTTATGACAGGGTGTGTGGCGACTAGTAGTTTATGACAGGGTGTGGCGACTAGTAGTTTATGATAGGGTGTGGCGACTAGTAGTTTATGATAGGGTGTGGCGACTAGTAGTTTATGATAGGGTGTGGCGACTAGTAGTTTATGACAGGGTGTGGCGACTAGTAGTTTATGACAGGGTGTGGCGACTAGTAGTTTATGACAGGGTGTGGCGACTAGTAGTTTATGACAGGGTGTGGCGACTAGTAGTTTATGACAGGGTGTGGCGACTAGTAGTTTATGACAGGGTGTGGCGACTAGTAGTTTATGACAGGGTGTGGCGACTAGTAGTTTATGACAGGGTGTGGCGACTAGTAGTTTATGATAGGGTGTGGCGACTAGTAGTTTATGATAGGGTGTGGCGACTAGTAGTTTATGACAGGGTGTGGCGACTAGTAGTTTATGATAGGGTGTGGCGACTAGTAGTTTATGACAGGGTGTGGCGACTAGTAGTTTATGATATAAGGTGTGGCGACTAGTAGTTTATGACAGGGTGTGGCGACTAGTAGTTTATGATAGGGTGTGGCGACTAGTAGTTTATGATAGGGTGTGGCGACTAGTAGTTTATGACAGGGTGTGGCGACTAGTAGTTTATGATAGGGTGTGGCGACTAGTAGTTTATGACAGGGTGTGGCGACTAGTAGTTTATGATAGGGTGTGGCGACTAGTAGTTTATGACAGGGTGTGGCGACTAGTAGTTTATGATAGGGTGTGGCGACTAGTAGTTTATGACAGGGTGTGGCGACTAGTAGTTTATGATAGGGTGTGGGGACTAGTAGTTTATGACAGGGTGTGGCGACTAGTAGTTTATGATAGGGTGTGGCGACTAGTAGTTTATGACAGGGTGTGGCGACTAGTAGTTTATGATAGGGTGTGGCGACTAGTAGTTTATGATAGGGTGTGGCGACTAGTAGTTTATGATAGGGTGTGTAGTAGTTTATGACAGACTAGTAGTTTATGATAGGGTGTGGCGACTAGTAGTTTATGATAGGGTGTGGCGACTAGTAGTTTATGATAGGGTGTGGCGACTAGTAGTTTATGATAGGGTGTGGCGACTAGTAGTTTATGACAGGTGTGTGGCGACTAGTAGTTTATGACAGGGTGTGGCGACTAGTAGTTTATGATAGGGTGTGGCGACTAGTAGTTTATGACAGGGTGTGGCGACTAGTAGTTTATGATAGGGTGTGGCGACTAGTAGTTTATGATAGGGTGTGGCGACTAGTAGTTTATAACAGGGTGTGGCGACTAGTAGTTTATGACAGGGTGTGGCGACTAGTAGTTTATGACAGGGTGTGGCGACTAGTAGTTTATGACAGGTGTGGCGACTAGTAGTTTATGACAGGGTGTGGCGACTAGTAGTTTATGATAGGGTGTGGCGACTAGTAGTTTATGACAGGGTGTGGCGACTAGTAGTTTATGACAGGGTGTGGCGACTAGTAGTTTATGATAGGGTGTGGCGACTAGTAGTTTATGACAGGGTGTGGCGACTAGTAGTTTATGATAGGGTGTGGGGACTAGTAGTTTATGACAGGGTGTGGCGACTAGTAGTTTATGATAGGGTGTGGTGACTAGTAGTTTATGACAGGGTGTGGCGACTAGTAGTTTATGATAGGGTGTGGCGACTAGTAGTTTATGACAGGGTGTGGCGACTAGTAGTTTATGATAGGTGTGGCGACTAGTAGTTTATGATAGGGTGTGGCGACTAGTAGTTTATGACAGGGTGTGGCGACTAGTAGTTTATGATAGGGTGTGGCGACTAGTAGTTTATGACAGGTGTGGCGACTAGTAGTTTATGATAGGGTGTGGCGACTAGTAGTTTATGATAGGGTGTGGCGACTAGTAGTTTATGACAGGGTGTGGCGACTAGTAGTTTATGACAGGGTGTGGCGACTAGTAGTTTATGATAGGGTGTGGCGACTAGTAGTTTATGACAGGGTGTGGCGACTAGTAGTTTATGATAGGGTGTGGCGACTAGTAGTTTATGACAGGGTGTGGCGACTAGTAGTTTATGACAGGGTGTGGCGACTAGTAGTTTATGACAGGGTGTGGCGACTAGTAGTTTATGACAGGGTGTGGCGACTAGTAGTTTATGACAGGGTGTGGCGACTAGTAGTTTATGACAGGGTGTGGCGACTAGTAGTTTATGATAGGGTGTGGCGACTAGTAGTTTATGACAGGGTGTGGCGACTAGTAGTTTATGATAGGGTGTGGCGACTAGTAGTTTATGATAGGGTGTGGCGACTAGTAGTTTATGGGAAAGCTCACATACAGATGCTAATGCTCTTTCATTATTTTTTACTTTTATTTCTTATTTTTTACTTATCTATTTTTTTACTTAACACATAGTTTTTCTTAAAACTGCATACTGCAACTGTAAATCATTTCACTGTAAATGATCGACACCTGTTGTATTCGGCGCCTGTGACAAATACAATTGATGGTAATGGTATTTGGAAGAAATGATGGAAACAAGATCATTAGTGTGTCATGACGTGCGTGCAAGAGTTGATGTCGTTACAGGTTTTTATTTTATTTTTATTTGACCTTTATTTAACTAAGCAAGTCAGTTAAGAAAAAAATATTATTTTCAATGACGGCCTGGGAACAGTGGGTTAACTGCCTGTTCAGGGGCAGAACGACAGATTTATACCTTGTCAGCTCAGTGGTTTGAACTTGCCACCTTCCAATTACTAGTCCAACGCTCTAACCACTAGGCTACCCTGCCGCCCCCGGGGTGTGGAAGGAAATTACATTGTAGACCAGTTAGCCAAAAGAGTTGTAATGGTATTATTGTGGAAGAAATTATGGAAACAAGATCATTAGTGTGTCATGACGATGCGTGCAAGAGTTGATTAAGGTTTTTATTTTATTTTTATTTTACCTTTATTTAACTAGGCAAGTCAGTTAAGAAAAAAAAATGTTCCACTGGGTAGAGATGAGGCCAAATGTAAGATCAGAGCCATTCTGATAGATGTGTGGCAGAAGAGATGGGACTCTGAGCCCCAAGGGATTTATATGCCCTCTACAGAAAGGTAGTGGACCAAGATGCAAAGGAAGACGTGGTTTTTGCTCAATTGCGCTTTGGACATTGTACATTGAACTCGTCATTACATCTGTTTTGCAAGCATGTGAATGGCTTGTGTCTCGAGTGTATGGCCGATGAAACGATGGAGTAGGTGTCGTTATATTGTTGTAAGTGTGTTTAAGAGAGGGACAGATTGAAGTATAGGGTCATTGAGGTTGGAAGGTATTTTGAGGATGGGAGAGGGTCTGTTAGAAGTTAGTAGGCTCTTTTTTTATTTTCTCAGAAATAATGAGTTAGGTAGGAGGATTTAGAGATTTAGAGATGTAGTAAACCGTGATTGACCACCCACTCCAGCACAGTAGGTGGCGGAATGCACCTTTAACGTTGGTTTGCGGACCGCCATTATATCATAGAAGAAGAAGTGGCCATAGGAAAGCGGAAGTCATTTCTATTCCGGCCTACTCTGGCGATTCTTCACCAAGTATTCTGTGCTTGGCATACTTTATACACTCGATCTAAAAATCTAAAAAGTACATCGACAAAACTGACCTCAGAGCAACGACAATTCAATCTCAACGTCAACGAAAGTAACGGTCATCCCGTGGAAACTTTGGATTTGTCCTTTTACCGCTGGTGAGTTAGCATGCTATCGTTAGCTAACTGTAAGCTAAATAGGCCAACTCAATGAATATGTGCGGTTAATTTATGTGACTTTACTGGACGGGTCTTTATAGAATAGTGGAAGGTTTATATGTGTCTTATTCAATCAAGGTTAACGTTTTTTTAAAGTATTATTATACACGTATGATATAGTAATGTTCTAGAGACGATTTGATGAACTACGTCACGAAATGAGATGCGTTCCCTTAAAATGGTTCCCTCCACAAACAACTTTTTAAATATTAGAATATATGATTACAACATAGCTTCACAGAATACAGTAGATAGTATTATATAAATAACATCTATGGTCCTCTCTTTTATAACATCCTAAAATACACTGGAGACATTCAGAAACATAATTAGGATGGATCAATTTAACCTTTTTTTTTTTTTTGTAAAAAGAGTTCTCTCTGATATGAAAGATAAGGTCCTTATGCTTCCAAACCTTACCGCACGTGTTGTGTGTTAATGTTCAGACCAAGTATCGGGGCTATTAACAAAACTCCCCTGTACAGAAGATGCCTTCATCCAATTACTCTTATGTGTAATGCAACAGAGTCAGGATCAAGGGCTTGGGTAGGTGCAACTAAGACCCCGAAATGACAAGGGTTTCAGTAAGAGGACTAACTGGTGTCTCCAAGTGGCCACACACCTCTTCAATGTGTGCTCTGATACTAAGTCATCTCATTGCACTTTGACACAGTGAAAGAGCCATCATCTTTAAGGTGTTTAATTATTTAAAAAAAAACTCTCCTAGCTTTGCCATTGATGAACTGAAGCAAGCACTTGTAGATTTTTGGGGGTTTGGAACCCAGCCCTGCATCTCCATCTCCACCCTGCATCTCCATCTCCACCCTGCATCTCCATCTCCACCCTGCATCTCCATCTCCACCCTGCATCTCCATCTCCACCCTGCATCTCCATCTCCACCCTGCATCTCCATCTCCACCCTGCATCTCCATCTCCACCCTGCATCTCCATCTCCACCCTGCATCTCCATCTCCACCCTGCATCTCCATCTCCACCCTGCATCTCCATCTCCACCCTGCATCTCCATCTCCACCCTGCATCTCCATCTCCACCCTGCATCTCCATCTCCACCCTGCATCTCCATCTCCACCCTGCATCTCCATCTCCACCCTGCATCTCCATCTCCACCCTGCATCTCCATCTCCACCCCATCTCCATCTCCACCCTGCATCTCCATCTCCACCCTGCATCTCCATCTCCACCCTGCATCTCCATCTCCACCCTGCATCTCCATCTCCACCCTGCATCTCCATCTCCACATCTCCATCTCCACCCTGCATCTCCATCTCCACCCTGCATCTCCATCTCCACCCTGCATCTCCATCTCCACCCTGCATCTCCATCTCCACCCTGCATCTCCATCTCCACCCTGCATCTCCATCTCCACCCTGCATCTCCATCTCCACCCTGCATCTCCATCTCCACCCTGCATCTCCATCTCCACCCTGCATCTCCATCTCCACCCTGCATCTCCATCTCCACCCTGCATCTCCATCTCCACCCTGCATCTCCATCTCCACCCTGCATCTCCATCTCCACCCTGCATCTCCATCTCCACCCTGCATCTCCATCTCCACCCTGCATCTCCAAGATGCTTATATGAATGACATCAGAGCGGAATTGATTCTAATCCTTAACTCAGAACACATAGAGTCCTCTCTTACTCAGACGACACAATGCACAGAAGTCCCAATTAGCAGGAGGGATGGGGGTGAGATCTTGTTGTGTGTGTGTGTGTGGTGCTCACGTTTTAAGAGCATCTATCAGTTGACTCTCATACAGCTCTGAGCTCTGACATCATGTGTAGAATGTTACTGTACAGCCACTGTGTTCCAATGTAATTCCCTTATCAGTGACCTAATTTGAGCATCTATCAGTTGAATCTCATACAGCTCTGAGCTCTGACATCATGTGTAGAATGTTACTGTACAGCCACTGTGTTCCAATGTAATTCCCTTATCAGTGACCTAATTTGAGCATCTATCAGTTGAATCTCATACAGCTCTGAGCTCTGACATCATGTGTAGAATGTTACTGTACAGCCACTGTGTTCCAATGTAATTCCCTTATCAGTGACCTAATTTGAGCATCTATCAGTTGAATCTCATTTTCAACATGTGTAGAATGTTACTGTACAGCCACTGTGTTCCAATGGTTACCTAATCTGCCATTTTCAACCCGTAAAGTGTTGAGAATAATAGCCTCTAAATATAAACGTTATATAAACCTACAATATACATAAAGCATTCATTGATATTACAACAGCATGTCGGTTTCACATCAAAGGTTGAAATGCCATGGAAATATTCAATCGGTAACATGTGATCAGTAAACATCAAAGTATTGGATGTATATATATTTTGACACTATCCTTCTACTACAGGTCATCTAAAGTGTTTGGACTTCCTGCTGTCTTCTACTACAGGTCATCTAAAGTGTATGGACTTCCTGCTGTCTTCTTCTACTACAGGTCATCTAAAGTGTATGGACTTCCTGCTCTCTTCTTCTACTACAGGTCATCTAAAGTGTTTGGACTTCCTGCTCTCTTCTACTACAGGTCATCTAAAGTGTATGGACTTCCTGCTGTCTTCTACTACAGGTCATCTAAAGTGTATGGACTTCTACTACAGGTCATCTAAAGTGTATGGATTTCCTGCTCTCTTCTTCTACTACAGGTCATCTAAAGTGTATGGACTTCCTGCTCTCTTCTTCTACTACAGGTCATCTAAAGTGTATGGACTTCCTGCTCTCTTCTTCTTCTACAGGTCATCTAAAGTGTATGGACTTCCTGCTGTCTTGCCATTGACTGCATTGTTGTTGTTCCCATCAGCAGGACAACATGAGTCTAAAGAGGGACAAGCTGTTGGATGGACTGGAACAGAGTTTATACACTCTAACCAAGGACAACTTATGTTACCTGTGCGTTCGTTGTGGAATAGGCTCTGAGGATCGGTTCAAAGGTAAAGAAAACAGTGAACGCACGCTGCGGCGTCAAATCATGGAGGAAATCTGGGAAAATGAGGATTCAAAGTCTTGGTTACTCCGACTGAAAGAGGACATCAGAGGTATACAGGAGGATGGTAGACATGTAACCGTGAGCTCCAGTGCATCAAGCAGCGTGTCCTCGAGTCCCAGCCAGTCTGATGGTGATGGGGACGCTGCAGACTGCCGTGAAGCTGGGAAGCCTCGACAGTCGGAAGTGACTCAGCGAACACACACTGGAGAGAAGCCTTACTGTTGTAGTCAGTGTGGGAAGACATTCACACAGTCAGGAAGCCTGGCAACTCATCTGAGAACACACACCGGAGAGAAACCGCATAGCTGTGATGTATGTGGGAAGACTTTTAACGTAGCCTTCAATCTGAACCGACACCAGCGAACACACACTGGAGAGAAACCCTACAGCTGTGAGAAGTGTGGGAAGAGCTTTTCTCAGTCAGGCCTACTGGCCAGCCACCGTCGTTCGCACACAGGAGAGAAACCGTATGTCTGTGATCAGTGTGGGCAGAGCTTTGTCAATCCGGGATCCCTGGCAAAGCACAAGCGAAAACAACATGCTGGAGAGAAGCCTTACAGCTGCGCGGATTGTGGGAAGAGTTTCTTTGAATCACATACCCTGGCTAACCATCGGAGGACACACACAGGAGAGAAGCCTTACAGCTGTGATCTATGTGGGAAAAGTTTTGCTCTGTCAGGAACCCTGATTAAACATAAGCTGACTCATACAGGAGAGAAACCGTACTGCTGTGACCGGTGTGGGAAGAGCTTCCGTGAATCAGGCAGGTTGAAAGTTCACCAGAGAATGCACACTGGAGAGAAACCTTACGGCTGTGATCAATGTGGGAAGAAATTTGGTCATTCGCAACACCTGAAAGAACACCTGCGAACGCACACAGGAGAGAAACCTTTACGGCTGTGATCAGTGTGAGAGGAAATTCACTCAACCACAACACCTGAAATCCCACATGAGAACACACACTGGAGAGAAGCCGTTTGTCTGTGATCAGTGTGAGAAGAGATTCGCTCATTCGCAACAACTCAAAGCACACCTGCGAATGCACACTGGAGAGAAACCTCATATCTGCGATCAGTGTGAGAAGAAATTCGCTCATTCGCAACACCTGAAAGATCACATGCGAACACACACAGGAGAGAAGCCGTACATCTGTGGAGAATGTGGAAAGAGCTTTGCTAGAACAGGAACATTGAAAGTGCACCAGAAATCACACGCAACAGGTGAAGTGTGTAAAGATCTGCCTCCCCAGGATCAGTTCCAGAACCCTCAAATACATCTGAACAGCACAAAGTTCCAGATCCATCTGCCTCCCCAGGATCAGTTCCAAAATCCTCAAATAAATCTGAACAGCACAAAGTTCCAGATCCATCGGCCTCCCCAGGATCAGTTCCAGAACCTTCCATAAACTCAGAAAAGTCCAAAGTTCCGCTGCTGGACTCCTCTAGCACTAGGCATTATGACACCTATCTATTCTATATATATATATATATATATATATGCGGTAAAGAGGTCAATGGAACTCGACCAAAACAATAGAAATGCCATGGACACAGGTGGGAGAAAGATGCCATGGGGGGAAAGATCCCGAATCTCCTCATGGTCCCCTCACTATATGTTGAGGTAAGAATCAGAGTATAATGCTTGTATGGATGTCAACCCCCTAACACATGTTTATATCATCATCACCAAATCAACTGCATTATGGTAACAAAAGGACTTTGACAAACACAGATCGTTGATGCTACAAGCTCATAAGAGCAGGATGTTAGCGTTTAGCAGTTCTTCTCAACAGGGAAAGGGACAACTTCAAAAATGTGTCATGCAGAGGAAACAGACAAATATTTCGAAGCCACTTTGTGGGCCTTTTACATCACATAAATCACACAACGGATTGGACGAATACATCCACTTGGTTGGATCAGATTTGTTGAATGTGAGCCAACGACGCCGTCACAGCGTCCTGCGTTCCAGTGACCTCTTTTCCCACATCTGTGCTTGAATCCAGTTCTACAGATTCTGAATTTGGTTTTAATTGTTTAAATATTAACACCCCCCCCCCTCCAAATTCACTGTGTACAGAAACATTGGTTCATTAAAATCATTGAGTTACGTTCAGTCTTGGTACCACACCTAATATTATTAATGCATTTTATACTTGTACATTTCCTATGTGAATCACCCCGTTGAGAGAGATAGATATATGTATATGTTTTGGGTGTGTCCACTGGGGCAGAAGGAGCTTTGCGCCTCAAAAAGACATTGGAATGTAATGTTCACAGATTTCCAAAGCAGGGCGCCGGTCAAGGAGGGTTATCTCTAGGGTGGCGTATGCAGATTATATATTTTTATTTAACCAGGCAAGTCAGTTAAGAACAAATTCTTATTTTCAATGACGGCCTAGGAACAGTGGGTTAACTGCCTTGTTCAGGGGCAGAACGACAGATTTTACCTTGTCAGCTCGGAGATTCGTTTTTGCAACCTTTCCGGTTACTAGTCCAAAGCTCTAACCACTAGGCTACCCTGCCGAGGAAGTCGGTGAAGTGATTGGTGCATTTCAACTGACGGGTATGGTGGATGGAGTAAGGAAATTCACATCGTCCATACTACTGTTCTTCGATGAAAAGTCTCTCCCTTCTCATGTAAAGTTGAGATTAGTGAAATATCGTCTAAGAGCTTTTGTGCACAAACCCTTCTAGTGTCATAAATGCAAAAAAAATATTTGGTCACGTGTCAAGTGTATGCAGACCGGAATAATATCGTGTGCCAACTGAGGTTATGCTGCAACTGTAAGTGGCGAACATGCGCCTTCATTTCCCGGATTGTCCAGTTAGGGGGAAGGAGACAGAGGTGGCAAGAGTGAGGGATGTCCAGTGTGTCTCCTATCTGGAGGCGGTGAGAAGAGTGGAAGGGGCGAGTGGCGTTGAATTTCATACATTACATTTAAGTCATTTAGCAGACGCTCTTATCCAGAGCGACTTACAAATTGGAGACGCCATGGTAATAGAGCCTTGCGCCAGTGAATGTTTCTCGGCAACCAAGGAATCCTGATATATTGCTCGTCAAAAAAGTTGGTCTTTGTTGCATTTAGTGCCTCGTCATAAACTACGCAGCACGTAACAAAGAAGAAATCAGAGAATATTTTAGTAATTGTTTAGTGCATACAGGACGCTCTTTTGTGACTGAGTTTACAGCCGAGGCCTTGCAAGAAATCCTGTCGCAGAATGTTCTGTCCTCACAGGCCACTGAGCCGTAGTCAGGATGTGACTTGAGTTGGACCTTGACAGACGGAGTAGGATAGGTTTTTAATGTTTATTTCCAACAATTGAGTTTTTTTCCCTTCTTCTATCGTTTACCACTTGTACAGGAGGTGGCGGCGGAATGCACCCAACACTTGTTTGCGGACCGCAAAAATACCGTAGAAGAAGAACTACAATGCCAGTCAAAGCGGAAGTTGCTACCTTGCAAGATAGTAGCTGAAACGTTCGTGCTTGGAGCCAGCTATAAATATATCCTATTTTTAATCTCCGAAATGCAACAGCCACAGGACAACTTTGTTTGAAAGTCCTAAAGGATCCTTAGCCAAAACTGATGAGATAAAGCTGGCTAGCTACTTCATTTTCCACGTGGGAAAAAAGGGAGGACAGGGACTTGCTAGCTACGTTAGCTTGCTAGCTAGCTGTCTTTACTACAAGGGATTTGGTGAGTTAAATAGCTAGCTTATGTTCAACAACAGCTGTAGGTGGAATACTATTTTTGTGCATTTAAGAACGACTAATGTTGACAGTCTAGATATGACGATATCGTCAATAATTCCAGTTTAGTGGTTCGTGAACAAACACGGCAGTGCAGGCCCGGTCCTGGCCGTTCTTCCGCCCGAGACGAGACAACAACAAAACATCCGCCCTACACAACTAGAATAGTGTAGCCAGTGTCTGCGTGGTACCGGTTGTAAAAACAGACATTTGCATTGTGTTATTAGTCTTGATTCCTGTGACTAATCATTTTGGCTGTTTAAGCTCTGAATATCAGCTACCCAACTTGATCAGTGAGCCTATTTGCAATGAGTCAATGTATTTGCACAGCAGGAAATGCTGAAGTATTGTATTTTTGTTGTTGTTGCTATGATCAGTTAGTCAAAAACCATTAAGGAATATAAACTTGTAATCACTGATTATCATGATTTAGCCCGCAGGGTGAAACTCCTGGACAGCAAGTGTGGGTAGCCTGATTTTTATTTTATTTTTTAGGATGTAATATTTGTTAACATGTCATTCACATCGAATAGCTTTTTTTTATGGCCTTAATTTTGTTTAGTCTATCTGATCGGAGAAGTGTGCTTGTATGATGTAAAAACTGTCTGTTTCACGACATTGTCATATATGATGTAGCCTACCGTAGGCTACATGATTTATGCAGATTATTTTTTGACCGGAAGTTGATGGAACGCCATAGCGGTGCATCTCTCCAACAGCACCCTGGAGAAACACCGACCAGCTAAATATTTTGCGAAAATAATGAATTAGTTTGTCTGCCAACAATTAAGAATCATCAATGACTTAAAATGACTCCTTATAAATCGTAAAATGTATCAGTTTCGCTTACAGTCAAGAGGGTTGACAACGAAGCGACATAAAACGGATCTTCGATGTCCCAGTACCATGGCAACGGGTTTGAGCTGTTATACAAAACAACAGATGCATCAATTTGTATTTTTAAATTTAAGCTATTATATAAAATAATGCTCAGTATATATTGGGTATTGAACAGACAGACCGGTGCAGAATCAATAGCATGTCTCTCTGGTACTGTCCTTTAGGGCTGGGCAGTATGGCTCAATAGCATGTCTCTCTGGTACTGTCCTTTAGGGCTGGGCAGTATGGCTCAATAACATGTCTCTCTGGTACTGTCCTTTAGGGCTGGGCAGTATGGCTCAATAGAATGTCTCTCTGGTACTGTCCTGTAGGGCTGGGTGATATGGCTCAATAGCATGTCTCTCTGGTACTGTCCTGTAGGGCTGGGTGATATGGCTCAATAGCATGTCTCTCTGGTACTGTCCTGTAGGGCTGGGTGATATGGCTCAATAGCATGTCTCTCTGGTACTGTCCTGTAGGGCTGGGTGATATGGCTCAATAGCATGTCTCTCTGGTACTGTCCTTTAGGGCTGGGCAGTATGGCTCAATAACATGTCTCTCTGGTACTGTCCTTTAGGGCTGGGCAGTATGGCTCAATAGCATGTCTCTCTGGTACTGTCCTTTAGGGCTGGGCAGTATGGCTCAATAACATGTCTCTCTGGTACTGTCCTTTAGGGCTGGGCAGTATGGCTCAATAGCATGTCTACATTACATTACATTTACATTTAAGTCATTTAGCAGACGCTCTTATCCAGAGCGACTTACAAATTGGTGCATTCACCTTATGACATCCAGTGGGACAGTCACTTAACAATAGTGCATCTAAAACTTAGGGGGGTGGGGTGAGAGGGATTACTTAACCTATCCTAGGTATTCCTTAAAGAGGTGGGGTTTCAGGTGTCTCCGGAAGGTGGTGATTGACTCCGCTGTCCTGGCGTCGTGAGGGAGTTTGTTCCACCATTGGGGGGCCAGGGCAGCGAACAGTTTTGACTGGGCTGAGCGGGAGCTGTACTTCCTCAGTGGTAGGGAGGCGAGCAGGCCAGAGGTGGATGAACGCAGTGCCCTTGTTTGGGTGTAGGGCCTGATCAGAGCCTGGAGGTACTGAGGTGCCGTTCCCCTCACAGCTCCGTAGGCAAGCACCATGGTCTTGTAGCGGATGCGAGGTTCAACTGGAAGCCAGTGGAGAGAACGGAGGAGCGGGGTGACGTGAGAGAACTTGGGAAGGTTGAACACCAGACGGGCTGCGGCGTTCTGGATGAGTTGAAGGGGTTTAATGGCACAGGCAGGGAGCCCAGCCAACAGCGAGTTGCAGTAATCCAGACGGGAGATGACAAGTGCCTGGATTAGGACCTGCGCCGCTTCCTGTGTGAGGCAGGGTCGTACTCTGCGGATGTTGTAGAGCATGAACCTACAGGAACGGGCCACCGCCTTGATGTTAGTTGAGAACGACAGGGTGTTGTCCAGGATCACGCCAAGGTTCTTGGCGCTCTGGGAGGAGGACACAATGGAGTTGTCGACCGTGATGGCGAGATCATGGAACGGGCAGTCCTTCCCCGGGAGGAAGAGCAGCTCCGTCTTGCCGAGGTTCAGCTTGAGGTGGTGATCCGTCATCCACACTGATATGTCTGCCAGACATGCAGAGATGCGATTCGCCACCTGGTCATCAGAAGGGGGAAAGGAGAAGATTAATTGTGTGTCGTCTGCATAGCAATGATAAGAGAGACCATGTGAGGTTATGACAGAGCCAAGTGACTTGGTGTATAGCGAGAATAGGAGAGGGCCAAGAACAGAGCCCTGGGGGACACCAGTGGTGAGAGCGCGTGGTGAGGAGACAGATTCTCGCCACGCCACCTGGTAGGAGCGACCTGTCAGGTAGGACGCAATCCAAGCGTGGGCCGCGCCGGAGATGCCCAACTCGGAGAGGGTGGAGAGGAGGATCTGATGGTTCACAGTATCGAAGGCAGCCGATAGATCTAGAAGGATGAGAGCAGAGGAGAGAGAGTTAGCTTTAGCAGTGCGGAGCGCCTCCGTGATACAGAGGAGAGCAGTCTCAGTTGAATGACTAGTCTTGAAACCTGACTGATTTGGATCAAGAAGGTCATTCAGAGAGAGATAGCGGGAGAGCTGGCCAAGGACGGCACGTTCAAGAGTTTTGGAGAGAAAAGAAAGAAGGGATACTGGTCTGTAATTGTTGACATCGGAGGGATTGAGTGTAGGTTTTTTCAGAAGGGGTGCAACTCTCGCTCTCTTGAAGACGGAAGGGACGTAGCCAACGGTCAGGGATGAGTTGATGAGCGAGGTGAGGTAAGGGAGAAGGTCTCCGGAAATGGTCTGGAGAAGAGAGGAGGGGATAGGGTCAAGCGGGCAGGTTGTTGGGCGGCCGGCCGTCACAAGACGCGAGATTTCATCTGGAGAGAGAGGGGAGAAAGAGGTCAGAGCACAGGGTAGGGCAGTGTGAGCAGAACCAGCGGTGTCGTTTGACTTAGCAAACGAGGATCGGATGTCGTCGACCTTCTTTTCAAAATGGTTGACGAAGTCATCTGCAGAGAGGGAGGAGGGGGGGGGGAGGGGGCGGAGGATTCAGGAGGGAGGAGAAGGTGGCAAAGAGCTTCCTAGGGTTAGAGGCAGATGCTTGGAATTTAGCGTGGTAGAAAGTGGCTTTAGCAGCAGAGACAGAGGAGGAAAATGTAGAGAGGAGGGAGTGAAAGGATGCCAGGTCCGCAGGGAGGCGAGTTTTCCTCCATTTCCGCTCGGCTGCCCGGAGCCCTGTTCTGTGAGCTCGCAATGAGTCATCGAGCCACGGAGCGGGAGGGGAGGACCGAGCCGGCCTGGAGGATAGGGGACATAGAGAGTCAAGGGATGCAGAGAGGGAGGAGAGGAGGGTTGAGGAGGCAGAATCAGGAGATAGGTGGGAGAAGGTTTGAGCGGAGGGAAGAGATGATAGGATGGAAGAGGAGAGAGTAGCGGGGGAGAGAGAGCGAAGGTTGGGACGGCGCGATACCATCCGAGTAGGGGCAGTGTGGGAGGTGTTGGATGAGAGCGAGAGGGAAAAGGATACAAGGCAGTGGTCGGAGACTTGGAGGGGAGTTGCAGTGAGGTTAGTGGAAGAACAGCATCTAGTAAAGATGAGGTCGAGCGTATTGCCTGCCTTGTGAGTAGGGGGGGAAGGTGAGAGGGTGAGGTCAAAAGAGGAGAGGAGTGGAAAGAAGGAGGCAGAGAGGAAAGAGTCAAAGGTAGACGTGGGGAGGTTAAAGTCGCCCAGAACTGTGAGAGGTGAGCCGTCCTCAGGAAAGGAGCTTATCAAGGCATCAAGCTCATTGATGAACTCTCCGAGGGAACCTGGAGGGCGATAAATGATAAGGATGTTAAGCTTGAAAGGGCTAGTAACTGTGACAGCATGGAATTCAAAGGAGGCGATAGACAGATGGGTAAGGGGAGAAAGAGAGAATGACCACTTGGGAGAGATGAGGATCCCGGTGCCACCACCCCGCTGACCAGATGCTCTCGGGTGTGCGAGAACACGTGGGCGGACGAAGAGAGAGCAGTAGGAGTAGCAGTGTTGTCTGTGGTGATCCATGTTTCCGTCAGTGCCAAGAAGTCGAGGGACTGGAGGGAGGCATAGGCTGAGATGAACTCTGCCTTGTTGACCGCAGATTGGCAGTTCCAGAGGCTACCGGAGACCTGGAACTCCACGTGGGTCGTGCGCGCTGGGACCACCAGAGTAGGGTGGCCGCGGCCACGCGGTGAGGAGCGTTTGTATGGTCTGTGCAGAGAGGAGAGAACAGGGATAAACAGACACATAGTTGACAGGCTACAGAAGAGGCTACGCTAATGCAAAGGAGATTGGAATGACAAGTGGACTACACGTCTCGAATGTTCAGAAAGTTAAGCTACGTAGCAAGAATCTTATTGACTAAAATGATTAAAATGATACAGTACTGCTGAAGTAGGCCAGCTGGCAGTGGGTGCGTTGTTGACACTACACTAATCAAGTCATTCCGTTGAGTGTAATAGTTTCTGCAGTGTTGCTATTCGGGGCTAGCAGGCTAGCTAGCAGTGTTGTTTACGTTACGTTGCGTTAAAAGAACGACAATAGATGGCTAGCGAACCTAGAAAATCGCTCTAGACTACACAATTATCTTTGATACAAAGACGGCTATGTAGCTAGCTAAGTAGCTAGCTACGATCAAACAAATCAAACCGTTGTACTGTAATGAAATGAAGTGAAAATGTGATACAACCTGTGAATGCGACCGGGTAGTTGAGTTCTATACAGAAGACGTTGGCTAGCGTTGGCTAGCTGTTGGCTAGCTAGCAGAGTCACCTACGTTAAGGACGACAAATAGCTGGCTAGCTAACCTCGGTAAATTAAGATAATCACTCTAAGACTACACACTCTAAACCTAAACAACACAATTATCTTGGATACGATGATACGATGATACGAAGACAGCAAAGACAGCTATGTAGGTAGCTAACACTAAACTAATCAAGTCGTTCAGTTGAGTGTAAAAGTTTCTCAGTGCAGCTAATCAGTGGACGTTAGCTAGCTGGCTAGTGAAGACTACGTTAGGACGGCGAAATACGATAATTACGCAATTATCTTTGATACAAAGACGGCTATGTAGCTAGCTGAGAAGAAATTGCTAAGATAAGACAAATCAAACCGTTGTGATATAATGAAATATAATGAAAAAGTTATACTACCCGTTGGAGCGACGTGCAGATGCGACCACTCGCTCCAACCGCTCTTCTCTCTCTGGTACTGTCCTGTAGGGCTGGGCAGTATGGCTCAATAGCATGTCTCTCTGGTACTGTCCTGTAGGGCTGGGTGATATGGCTCAATAGCATGTCTCTCTGGTACTGTCCTTTAGGGCTGGGCAGTATGGCTCAATAGCATGTCTCTCTGGTACTGTCCTTTAGGGCTGGGCAGTATGGCTCAATAGCATGTCTCTCTGGTACTGTCCTGTAGGGCTGGGTGATATGGCTCAATAGCATGTCTCTCTGGTACTGTCCTGTAGGGCTGGGTGATATGGCTCAATAGCATGTCTCTCTGGTACTGTCCTGTAGGGCTGGGTGATATGGCTCAATAGCATGTCTCTCTGGTACTGTCCTTTAGGGCTGGGCAGTATGGCTCAATAGCATGTCTCTCTGGTACTGTCCTTTAGGGCTGGGCAGTATGGCTCAATAGCATGTCTCTCTGGTACTGTCCTTTAGGGCTGGGCAGTATGGCTCAATAGCATGTCTCTCTGGTACTGTCCTTTAGGGCTGGGCAGTATGGCTCAATAACATGTCTCTCTGGTACTGTCCTTTAGGGCTGGGCAGTATGGCTCAATAGCATGTCTCTCTGGTACTGTCCTTTAGGGCTGGGCAGTATGGCTCAATAGCATGTCTCTCTGGTACTGTCCTTTAGGGCTGGGCAGTATGGCTCAATAGCATGTCTCTCTGGTACTGTCCTTTAGGGCTGGGCAGTATGGCTCAATAGCATGTCTCTCTGGTACTGTCCTTTAGGGCTGGGCAGTATGGCTCAATAGCATGTCTCTGTTTATGTTCAAATTTATTGGCGATTCACGATATATCTTGATATTTAAAAAATATGTTTTTCTCTAAATAAACTTTGTTGTACAATTTTCAAGGTAAAATACACTTCGTTTTTAAAAACGGGCAGCAATAATCTAATGGATTCAGAGCTTGTGAAATTATACCAAGGCTGATTATTTGCCTTCCACAACCATAAGACCCCACTAATAATTCAATCAAAAATAGTTGTACATGCTTTTTATTTTAATGCTGTCACTGATCTGGCTTTCAGGTCTGTCTGTACAAATGCCCTTTTAGTTCCAGCTTTAACCAGAACCATGCATGATGCACATTCACTAACAATGTAGCAGTCATTATAGGACATTTAACCCTGGTCTCATAAACAATCTCTCCAGCACAAGCCCGCGTGCCTGGTCTCATAAACAATCTCTCCAGCACAAGCCCGCGTGCCTGGTCTCATAAACAATCTCTCCAGCACAAGCCCGCGTGCCTGGTCTCATAAACAATCTCTCCAGCACAAGCCCGCGTGCCTGGTCTCATAAACAATCTCTCCAGCACAAGCCCACGTGCTAGTGAGTAGCCAGCTCATATTTTATATTTCAAGTTTAGAATCTATTTGCTAGTTAAGAAGGCAGAACAGTTGAATTGTTATAAAAAAAAACACACATTTCTGTCCGCCTCCAGCTGTTTGAACAGCAGGCTAGTGGCCTGGCTAGCCTGTCCACAATGTTCACATGTTGAAATCAAGTGGCCTGGCTAGCCTGTCCACAATGTTCACATGTTGAAATCAAGTGACCTGGCTAACCTGTCCACTTTGTTCACATGTTGACATCAAGTGGCCTGGCCAACCTGTCCACTTCGTTCACATGTTGACATCAAGTACCTTATTTCTCAGAATGAGAACGATTAGCCAGTTCCTTATATAATTGTTTATAATGCTTATTGCACATTTTATAAAACACAGACTAAACAGCCAGTATAACAGTCTTTATTTGACTAAAATGCTGCTAGTGGTACGTGGTACTGTAATGCGCTCGCCACAAAATGAGCATTCATTTAGCATCTGTTTGAGTGGTGTCTGCTCTGCTTGTGTCTGGTGTGTGTGTGTGTGTGTGTGTGTGTGTGTGTGTGTGTGTGTGTGTGTGTGTGTGTGTGTGTGTGTGTGTGTGTGTGTGTGTGTGTGTGCTCTGTTTGAAATGTGAGGAGTTGAAACATAGACAGGGATTGGTTAGAGAGGTTAACTTCTCTATTACAGTTAAATAATGTCTCCATGTGTTTCAGGGTCCATAAGACCGAGTGTTAGACCAAACCTCAAATGCAAATAGCGGGTTGAAACTGCTTGTCAGTGACGAAGAAGTGATCTCTCATCTTTGTTGTGAGTGGTAGGGACTTGGGAGAAAAGAGGCAGAGAGAGAGAGAGAGAGAGAGGTTTCACTCTCGCCAAAATTTTAGTTTGAACCTAAACTTGTCACCTGCCTTCACTTTGGGACGACAACTCCTGTTGTTAGGGAGGAGACATGAGCATTTCGTCGTCATATACAGATATCTGATGTAAAATGGGGAAAGTGCACACAGCACAGAAGGAGCAAAGGAGACCAAAAAGACAACATGCGAGCAAGTGGACATAAACCCGCAATAAAAAACAAACAAAATACAACAAAAAATGTATTCTGCAATACAGGCATTTGGATTTTTTTTGCAAAAACATACATTCAAATTAATCAAATAAATGTGATATCGCCCAGCCCTACTGTCCAATTTCTGGAGTCAGGTTCAGGATTAATATCGGGGTGTGGTCGGACCTGCACACTATATTGCTGGGTGACTTGAAGGACCATGGTCACTCAACAGGAAATATCATTGTGCTCTTTGGGTTAAATGTTTATTTTTGGGGACGTGGTCAGAAATATTGCAGACGGCGGGGTTCAAGTCCCTAGTGAGACACCATGGGGGAATGGGAGGGATGTAATTGTGAGAAGAAATGGTAGAATGATGATTTACTGGGAAAGATTGAGGTTGACCTGATGCTGTCTGAAGGGTGGAATTGATGCGTGTTGGAAAAATTATATACGCCAATGTACAGTATAAAAGTTTGAGGTCCTCCAATCAGGGGTGAGGGTAGGAATGTGATTATTGTATGTTTTACATTTAGCTATATATGTTTTGTGTTTTTGTTTCATGCTGTGTGTCTGCTGGTCCTGGTAGATTCATGAGGTGTGTGCTGGTCCTGGTAGATTCATGCTGTGTGTCTGCTGGTCCTGGTAGATTCATGAGGTGTGTGTTGGTCCTGGTAGATTCATGCTGTGTCTGCTGGGCCTGGTAGATTCATGCTGTGTCTGCTGGTCCTGGTAGATTCATGCTGCATGTCTGCTGGTCCTGGTAGATTCATGCTGTGTCTGCTGGTCCTGGTAGATTCATGCTGTGTCTGCTGGTCCTGGTAGATTCATGCTGTGTCTGCTGGTCCTGGTAGATTCATGCTGTGTCTGCTGGTCCTGGTAGATTCATGCTGTGTCTGCTGGTCCTGGTAGATTCATGCGGTGAGTGGTGTGTCTGCTGGTCCTGGTAGTTATGGGTGCGCTCACTTCCATGCCCGCCTGGGCGTACCAAGTCCCGCCCTTGAAAAATCCCTTTGGGCCTGGGCGGGGCCTTGTCGATGTCTCTGGGCAAGTGGGGGCACGAATACCCTCTGACCAGAACACCCTCTGATGTGTGCGGCCATTGGTATTGTCTGTGTTTTGTTGTTTTAAAGAAAAGAAGAAAATCAATCTACATACAGTATCAGTCTAATGTTTGGACACACCTACCCATTCCAGGGTTTTTCTTTATTTGGACTATTTTCTACATTATAGAATAATAGTGAAGTCATCAAAACTATGAAATAACACATACAGTGGGGCAAAAAAGTATTTAGTCAGCCACCAATTGTGCAAGTTCGCCCACTTAAAAAGATGAGAGGCCTGTAATTTTCATCATAGGTACATTTCAACTATGACAGACAAAATTAGAAAAAAATCCAGAAAAATCACATTGTAGGATTTTTAATGAATTTATTTGCAAATTATGGTGGAAAATAAGTATTTGGTCACCTACAAACAAGCAAGATTTCTGGCTCTCACAAACCTGTAGCTTCTTCTTTAAGAGGCTTCTCTGTCCTCCACTCGTTACCTGTATTAATGTCTCGTTAATTAATCATTAATCAGAGGTTTTAAATGTCCAAATTCATCAATATGCTGAAATAATTTGTGATGTTGTTGAAGACCAAGATATACAAATTCCTCTACACACACACACACACACACGCACACACACACACACCAACACACACACACACCAACATGCACACACACACACACACACACACACACACACACACACACACACACACACACACACACACACACACACACACACACACACACACACTTGTTCAGATTACTTGTATTTTGCTAAAATACTACCTTTTACAAACTGCTCACGCACCAATATTTACCAAGCTGTCACTCCAGACTGAAATGGATTAGTTTGTTCTACTGTAATAAATAGCGAGCATATTAATCACTCACATCGAAATCAATGAAAATGGGACAATTGTCTTCTAAAAAAAAACGACCACAACGAACTTGGGAATATTTCCACACCTGTTGATGGATGACCTGTAGTAGCCATTTATCAACTGGACTTCCTGCTGTCTTCTACAGGTCATCTATAGTGTATGGACTTCCTGCTCTCTTCTTCTTCTACAGGTCATCTAAAGTGTATGGACTTCCTGCTGTCTTCTACAGGTCATCTAAAGTGTATGGACTTCCTGCTGTCTTCTACAGGTCATCTAAAGTGTATGGACTTCCTGCTGTCTTCTACAGGTCATCTAAAGTGTATGGACTTCCTGCTCTCTTCTTCTTCTACAGGTCATCTAAAGTGTATGGACTTCCTGCTCTCTTCTTCTTCTACAGGTCATCTAAAGTGTATGGACTTCCTGCTCTCTTCTTCTTCTACAGGTCATCTAAAGTGTATGGACTTCCTGCTCTCTTCTTCTTCTACAGGTCATCTAAAGTGTATGGACTTCCTGCTCTCTTCTTCTTCTACAGGTCATCTAAAGTGTATGGACTTCCTGCTCTCTTCTTCTTCTACAGGTCATCTAAAGTGTATGGACTTCCTGCTCTCTTCTTCTTCTACAGGTCATCTAAAGTGTATGGACTTCCTGCTGTCTTGCCATTGACTGCATTGTTGTTGTTTCCACCAGCAGGACAACATGAGTGGAGAGAAGGAAACATTGCTGGAAGAAATCGAACAGAGTTTACACCCTCTAACGGAGGATAATTTACGACACCTGTGTGAACGTTGTGGAATAGATGGCTCTCAAGTTAAAGGAAAGAACCATCGCTCGTTGCGACGTAAAATCATGGAGGAAATGTGGGAAAATGCAGATTCAGTCAAATCGGAGGAGCAGGGAATATCTTGGTTACTCCGACTGAAAGATGACATCAGAAAAATACAGGAAGAATCTAGCGTGGCGCCCATGAGTCCCAGCCAGTCTGATGATGATGATGATGATGATGATGATGATGATGGAGCTACAAACTGCGACGAAGAATGGAACGTGGAGGACAATGATGGAGATTCAGATTCGATGTCATCAAGTAGGAACAATGGTGTGTATTAGACTACAATCTGATTTTGTAACAGTTCATTGATTGGTCAATATTTATTAATTTACCCATATTTGCTAAATGTAACTATTGAGTGTTGTATAGCAGCTCATCTGTGTTGGATGGGGAACATACTTCAACACTAGGTCATTGTTAAGTACTTTGGTACATGTGAGGAACCTTAACTTCACGTCTTTGTTTCACAGGGGACAACCCTAATGGTCGCTCGCTCAGTGGGAGAGCCTTATCATCTGGGAAGGCTCCAGGGTTGAAAGTGATCCAGCGACCTTACAGCTGTGATGTATGTGAGAAAAGTTTCCCACATTTAGGAGACTTAAAAGACACCAGAGAATACACACAGGAGAGAAACCATATGGCTGTGATCAATGTGGGAAGAGTTTTCGTCAGCCAGGGCAACTGACGAAACACAAGCTAACACACACTGGAGAGAAATCTTATCGCTGTGATCAATGTGGGAAGAGTTTTGCTCGAGCTGATACCAGGACTGAACACAAGCGAACACACACAGGAAGGAAATCTTATGTCTGTGATCAATGTGGGAAGGGTTTCACTACCTTAGGAGCACTGACTATACACCAGAGAATACACACAGGAGAGAAACCATATGTCTGCGCTGTATGTGAAAAGAGTTTTCGTCAGTCAGGACAACTGACTATACACAAGCGAACACACACGGGAGAGAAACCATATAACTGTGATCAATGTGAGAAGAGTTTTGCCGAAGCTGGTTCCCTGACTGAACACAGACGAACGCATACAGGAGAGAAACCATATGTCTGTGATCAATGTGGGAAGAGTTTCACTACCTTAGGAACACTGACTATACACCAGAGAATTCACACAGGAGAGAAACCTTTTGTTTGTGCTCTATGTGGAAAGAGTTTCCGTCAAACGGTACAACTGACAAGGCACAAGAGAACACACGCGGGAGAGAAATCTTACAGAAGCTTTGATCAATGAGGGGATTCAATCATCTCGCCTGGGTTGCACACAAACTCACAGTTGAAGATGCATCAGCGAACACACACTGGAGAGAGACATTAGATGTGTGGTCTGCTGTGAGTTTTTAGTTTATTAGGATCCCCATTAGCTACAGGATTTTGGATCCCCGTTTTTCACGGTTTTGGTACCGTGATGAAACTCAGTGGTGTGTCTGGTGGGGTATCTGCAGTCTATTCGGGAAAGTATTCAGACCCCGGGGGAGAAGGACCTTGGTCAGGGCGGTGACCAAGAACGCAATGGTCACTCTGACAGAGCTCCACAGTTTCTTTGTGGAGATGGGAGAACCTTCTAGAAGGACAACCATCTCTGCAGCACTCCACCAATCAGGCCTTTATGGTAGAGTGTCCAGACAGAAGCTACTCCTCAGTAAAAGGCACATAACAGCCCGCTTAGAGTTTGCCAAAAGGCACTTGAAGGACTCTTAGACTATGAGAAATAAGCATCATGCTGTGGGGATGTTTTTCAGGAGCAGGGACTGGGAGACTAGTCAGGTTCGAGGGAAAGATGAACGGAGAAAAGTACAGAGAGATCCTTGATGAAAACCTGCTCAGGACCTCAGACTGGGGCGATGGTTCACCTTCCAACAGGACAATTACCCTAAGCATACAGCCAAGAAGTGGCTTCGGGACAAGTCTCTGAATGTCCTTGAGTGGCCCAGCCAGAGACCGGACTTGAACCCAATCAACATCCCTGGCGAGACCTGAAAATTGCTGTGCAGCGACGCACCCCATCAAACCTGACAGAGCATGAGAGGATCTGCAGATAAGAATGTGGGAAATTCTCCAAATACAGGTTAGCGTCATACCCAAGAAAACCCAAGGCTGTAATCACTGCCAAAGGTGCTTCAACAAAGTACTGATTAAAGGGTCTGAATACTTATGTAAATGTGATGTCAGTTTTTTATTTATTTTTATTTTTAATTTGCAACAATTTTGGAGAAAAAATAATATATATTTTGTTTTTGTCATTACGGGGTATTGTGTTGTCATTGTGGGGTATTGTGATGTCATTATGGGGTATTGTGATGTCATTACGGGGTATTGTGTGTAGATTCATGATGGAAAACAATTGAATCCATTTTAGAAAAAGGCTGTAACATAACAGAATGTGGGAATAAATCAAAGGGGTCTGAATACGTTCTGAAGGCCCTTTGTCTGTTCTGAAGTGTAAACAAACACAATATACAAGTGGTTTGGGATTTAACACACAAATATTTCTTAAGACAAGCCATTGTCCATTTCTCTTCAACCCTCAACCATAAAGACTATCATCCATGTTGTTGATGTTAGTTATGTGTGTAGTTAAAGGGCAAGACGTGCTGTTTTGTTTTGAGACGGCTTTGCTAGGTCTTTCTTTTCTGCACCTGACCATATTACCAGACAGTCATCAAGATGGGACAAGACCAGAGTCTCGACAACTAGTACAGTTGATCTTTGTGTCAGAAACACAGAACATATTTTTATAACAGACAATATCCATCCCCATCTTCATAACAACCTAGTCAACAACCTAGTTTAACAGTTGACCATGATAACTACACCTCATCTAAACAACAACTTAGTCAATATGACGAGACCATGATATTCACACCCCATCTTCACATGCAAAACCCCAGGTGAGGTTTAGGTCTAAGAGAATGATTGGAACCAAATACAATATGCTTTGATGTATTTAAGTCCAGTTTATTCTGTAAGTCATTTTGCTAAGAGTCTCTGTGAGCTCCCTGGCTGTAGGTGCTGATGTGTGGAGTCTGCAGTCATCAGCATACATCTTCATTTTAGCTTCTTGTAAGACAAATGGCAAATCATTTGTAAAAATAGAGAAGAGTAAGGCGTGTTGGTTTGACAGCATGTTGAGGGGTTCACACTCTGTGGGGTTATATTTACATTACCACCTACTGTTAGTGCTTTCATAAGATGGCTGAGAGACCATCAATTAAAATGTTATAATGTAGAATGTTTAGCCAATGTTATAGGTAGAGTTTTCATGTTGGAATTCAATGTTATAAGTAAAATTTATGTTGTAATTCAATGTAATTAAAATTGAACGCATATGTGCTTGTAGTTAATACATGCCAATGTATTTCTGTTTTTAATGAGAATAAATACGAAGCTCCAATGAACCTTGGCATTCTTTTTTCCAATTTATTCTTCTGAGAACAACTAAAAATGCATTTTTTTATATTTTTTTTACCTAAAGTAAGATTAGCTACACGAAACATCATCGACGTAGACACATATCTCCTATTTGGGAAAGACGGGCTGCACAGTCACTATGGGAGCTGTCTAGAGCGCCCGGTTAAATTGTGCATACAAGCAATTATTTTTTTAAACTCTGCAAACGGTTAAACTCGTGAGATAGAAGTTTTATGTATAGTGGGTAACATAATACTATCATCCTACATTGAAATGTTGATTTATTTGTACATATTAGATGATTTTATATTTCGCCGTCTTCCTTGATGTTTTGATCCAAATGGAAGGCATACGTTACGACTACATTACGCAAGCTCACGTTTTGACCGCATCAAATGGAAGGCATACCTTACGACGACATTACGCAAGCTCACGTTTTGACCGCATCAAATGGAAGGCATACGTTACGACTACATTACGCAAGCTCACGTTTTGACCGCATCAAATGGAAGGCATACGTTACGACTACATTACGCAAGCTCACGTTTTGACCGCATCAAATGGAAGGCATACGTTACGACTACATTACGCAAGCTCACGTTTTGACCGCATCAAATGGAAGGCATACGTTACGACTACATTACGCAAGCTCACGTTTTTACCGCATCAAATGGAAGGCATACGTTACGACTACATTACGCAAGCTCACGTTTTGACCGCATCAAATGGAAGGCATACGTTACGACTACATTACGCAAGTTCACGTTTTGATCACATCGAAATATGGTTAATTACACACAAAAAAAACTTCAGATTGGTGCTGTTAATGTAAAAGTTTATAGTTATCGTGATGACACAATCGATGGCTTCATAAAACAGATCAATATCTTTGGTTCTGGTCCGCTGCTGGGGACACTGTATAAACTATCACTAATACAGTGCCTTCAGAAAGTATTCAGACCCCTTGACTTTTTCCACATTTTGTTATGTTACAGCCTTATTCTAAAATGGATTAAATTGTTTTTTCCCCCCTCATCAATCTACACACAATGCCCCATAATGACAAAGCAAAACCTGTTTAAAAAAAACAACATTTTTGCTAATCTCTTAAAAAAAAAACGGAAATATCACATTTACATAAGTATTCAGACCCTTTACTCAGTACTTTTGTTGAAGCACCTTTGGCAGCGATCACAGCATCGAGTCTTGGGTGTGATGCTACAAGCTTGGCACACTTGTATTTGGAGAGTTTCTCCCATTCTTCTCTGCAGAAGGGCTTGGTCTTTGCTCTGACATGCACTGCCAACTGTAGGACCTTATAACAACAGGTGTGTGCCTTTCCAAATCATGTCCAATCAATTGAATTTACCACAGGTGGACTCCAATCAAGTTGTAAAAACATCTCAAGGATGATCAATGGAAACACGATGCATCTGAGCTCAATTCTGAGTCTCATAGCAAAGGGTCTGAATACTTATGTAAATAAGATATTTCTGTTTACAAAAATGTCTAAAAACCTGTTTTTGCTTTGTCATTTTGGGGTACTGTATGTAGATTGCAGATTTATTTTATTTCATCCATTTTTTAATAAGGCTGTAACGTTATTTTTTATTTTACCTTTATTTAAACAGGCAAGTCAGTTAAGAACAAATTCTTATTTGTTCCTTGTCAGCTCGGGGTTTGAACTCGCAACCTTCCGATTACTAGTCCAACGCTCTAACCACTAGGCTACCCTGCCGCCCAAATGTGAGAAAAGTCAATAGGTCTGTATACTTTCCGCACTGTACTTTTTCCCAACCCTTGTCGGTTTTGATATCTCATGTCAAAATCAACAAGTTAAATACCGAAGCAACTTATTTGTCAGCCTTCCAGAATCTCCATCCGACATTCTAGAATTTAGATGACTGTCTTCAACTAATTATCTTCTAACCAGTGATGTAAAAGTTCTTCTCGGATTCCGTGTGGCTTTTGAGTAGTGCTAGTTTGAGTTCAAGGTGATGTTGATCGGAGTGATAAACAAAAAAGTGTAGCGGTTACACTTATTGTGATGTGCGACCCACTTGAATCAAAACGCAACACATTGAAATGTGTCTGGCCGTCTTCTCCAGGTTGTCCTCTAACCAGTGATGTAAAAAGAATATCTCCAGTTTCCATGTGGGTAGGGAGGTGACCGAGAACCCAATGACCACTCTGACAGAACTACAGAATTCCTTTGCTGTGATGGGAGAACCTGACAGAAGGACAACAGTCTCTACAGCACTTCAACTCGTCTGGGCTTTATGGGAGAATGGCTAGATTGAAGCCACTCCTGAAGATGGAAGCCACTCCTGAGAAAAATGAAAAAGTTACATGACAACAGGCCATAAATCAAAAATATTCTGTGGTCTGATGAGACAAAAACATAACTCTTCAGCCTGAATGCAAGCATTATTCCTGGAGAAAACCAGGCATAGCTCATCACCCGTGTAACACCATCCATACCTTGATGCATGGTGGTGGCAGGATCATGCTACGGGGATGCTTTTCAGTAGCAGGGACTGGAAGATTGGCAAGGATAGAGGGACAATGAATGGAGCCACATCCTTGATGAGAACCTGCTTCAGAGTGACTTTCGGCTGGGGTGGAGATTTATGTTCCAACAGGACCATGACCCCAAGCATACAGCAATGCTGGAATGGCTTCAGAACAAGATTGTAAAATAATGTAAAAGTCCTTGAGTAGCCCAGCCTAAAATCCCATTGAAAATCAGTGGAAAGACTTGAAGATTGCTGTCCACGTCGTGCCCCATCTAACTTAACTGAGCTTGAGAAGATATGCAAGCAAGACAATCCTCAAATCCAGATGTGCAAAGTTGATACAGACATATCCAAGACGACTCAAAGCTGATATACACATACCCAAGACAACTCAAAGCTGATCCCGGCATACTCAAGACGACTCAAAGCTGATCCAGACATACCCAAGACGACTCAAAGCTGATCCAGACATACCCAAGACGACTCAAAGCTGATCCAGACATACCCAAGACGACTCAAAGCTGATCCAGGCACACCCAAGACGACTCAAAGCTGATCCAGACATACTCAAGACGACTCAAAGCTGATCCAGACATACCCAAGACGACTCAAAGCTGATCCAGACATACCCAAGATGACACAAAGCTGTAATCACCACAAAAGGTCCTTCTACAAAGCATTGACCCTGGGGTTTGAATACTTATGCTCAACCTTCCCAAGTTCTCTCACGTCACCCCGCTCCTCCGCTCTCTCCACTGGCTTCCAGTTGAAGCTCGCATCCGCTACAAGACCATGGTGCTTGCCTACGGAGCTGTGAGGGGAACGGCACCTCAGTACCTCCAGGCTCTGATCAGGCCCTACACCCAAACAAGGGCACTGCATTCATCCACCTCTGGCCTGCTCGCCTCCCTACCACTGAGGAAGTACAGTTCCCGCTCAGCCCAGTCAAAACTGTTCGCTGCTCTGGCCCCCCAATGGTGGAACATACTCCCTCACGACGCCAGGACAGCGGAGTCAATCACCACCTTCCGGAGACACCTGAAACCCCACCTCTTTAAGGAATACCTAGGATAGGATAAGTAATCCTTCTCACCCCCCCCCTTTAAGATTTAGATGCACTATTGTAAAGTGACTGTTCCACTGGATGTCATAAGGTGAATGCACCAATTTGTAAGTCGCTCTGGGTAAGAGCGTCTGCTAAATGACTTAAATGTAATGTAACATCGATACTCGATTGCTCTAGCCTGAACGCAACAACGCCAATCAAAGCGGAAGTTACGATCCTGCTTAATATGGTAGCTGAACTTGTGCTCGTACTAGCCTTTAAGCAAGGTATCCTCCTCTGAATCCCCGAAATACATTAGCCACAGGACAACTTTGTTTGGACGTCGTAAAGGACCATTAGCCTTAACTGAATAGATATAGCTAACTACATACCTACATCCATTTCCACGTGGAAAAAAATACGTTAGCTGGGATTTTCTACAAGGAATCTGGTGAGTTGGCCAGTTTCTGTGCACTTAAGGACGCCTAAATGTTTGCAGTCTAGCTATTTATGACGACAATGTTACTAATTTGTGTTTTGTGACGTGCAAACGAACACGGCAGTGCGACTATGACCCGGAAGTTATGTTCCCGCCCAACTAGTCGTCGGTTCCCTTTAAAAGATGAACAGCTCAAATGTATTATTTTCAAGTCAACGCCTTTAAACGACGTTATGCATTTCTGCCAAAATACTAACGAGTGGTGTAGTTAATTTGGTTGCGTCCATGTTGAAATGAAGTCATTAGTCGATCTCAGAGTTTCCTTATTTGGCTAAAAATATGCAAGACAAACCCGTTTTGGAGATATCTGGTTATCATCAAAATAAATAAATCACGTTTTTTTGGAATCATTCAGTAGTTTTTACCTGATAGAAAGTATGTTACCATTGGCAATGAATGTTGAAAGTTGCATTTATAATTCATAAAATGAATTGAAAATGAGGCTGTCATTGCTTCCTGTCCACGAGACATTTTGATAAATAGCCTAATGTCATAACACAGTTTTAATGTCACTCCATAACCAATACGCAGGAACAGTTCGTGATATATTGAAAACCTAAACGTACAATTTACTATCTAAAAAAATGAGAATGATTACGCCGGAGGGGATGGCTTCCGTTTATGGGCTCCTAACCATTTGTATTGTTTGTTTTTCCGCGTTGTTAAATACATTTTGTAAATATTGTTTCTGTCACCGGCTCTAATGACCATAAAGTGCTTATAGTTATCAGAATAGCGATTACTCACCTCGAACTGGAGGTGAGTCGTACGCAAAGGACTTACTGTTGCGCCCGGACCAGGCACAAATCCCCTTCATTCGCATGACACCGATACGGGGGCCACAGATCCGGGTGTCTTGTGAGAGTCCTTCGGCGAGTGGGTAAACCGCCTCTACCATTCGTCCTATTGACGAACGTGCAATCATTGGAGGATAAACTGGATGCGCTCCGTTAGAGACTATCCTACCAACGGGACATTAAAAACTGTATCTTACGCTTCACTGAGTTGTGGCTGAATGACGACATGGGTAATATACAGTTGGCTGGATTTTCCGTGCATCATATTTGTCAATAACAGCTGGTGCGCAATCTCTGATATTAAGGACGTCTCAAGGTTTTGCTCGACTGAGATAGAATACCTCATAATAAGCTGTAGACGACACTGTTTACTGGAAACGCTTATCTCCCTCACTAGCTTTAAGCACCAACTGTCAGAGCAGCTCACAGATTACTGCACCTGTACATAGCCCACCTATAATTTAGCCCAAACAACTACCTCTTTCCCAACTGTATTTAATTTATTTATTTATTTTGCTCCTTTGCACCCCATTATTTTTATTTCTACTTACATTTACATTTAAGTCATTTAGCAGACTCTCTTATCCAGAGCGACTTACACATTCTTCCATTGCAAAACTACCATTCCAGTGTTTTACTTGCTATATTGTATTTACTTTGCCACCATGGCCTTTTTTGCCTTTACCTCCCTTCTCACCTCATTTGCTCACATTGTATATAGACTTGTTTATACTGTATTATTGACTGTATGTTTGTTTTCCTCCTTGTGTAACTCTGTGTCATTGTATGTGTCGAACTGCTTTGCTTTATCTTGGCCAGGTCGCAATTGTAAATGAGAACTTGTTCTCAACTTGCCTACCTGGTTAAATAAAGGTGAAATACAAAAATTAAAAAAATACCAAGAGTTTTCATTTCATGTTTTTTTGTAGCTGTCTATTTACACCACAAACCGACGCTGTCACTAATACCGCACTCAGTGAGCTGTATAAGGCCATAAGCAAACAAGGAAACGCTCATCCAGAATTGGTGCTCCTTGTGGTCGGGGACTTTAATAACAGGGAAACTCAAATCTGTTTGACTTAATTTATACCAGCGTGTCACATGTGCAACCAGAGGGGGGGAGGACTCTAGACCACCTTTACTCCACACAGAGACCTATACAAAGTTCTCCCTTGCCCTCCATCTGGCAAATCTGACCACAATTCTATCCTACTAAAGCAGGAAGTACCAGTGACTCGCTCAATACGGAAGTGGTAAGATGACGCATATGCAAAGCTACAGGACTGTTTTGCTAACACAGATTGGAATATGTTCCGGGATTTGCCCGATGGCATTGAGGAGTGTACCACATCAGTCACCAGCTTCATCAATAAGTGCATCGTTGACGTCATCCCCATAGTGACCGTACGTACATATCCCAACCAGAAGCCATGGATTACAGGGAACAACCACATGAGATGAAGGCTAGAGCTGCCGCTTTCATGGAGCTGGACACTAATCCAGACACTTATAAGATATCCAGCTATTCCCTCTGTTGAACCACCACATGAAGACGCACCTCCTCGTCCACACTGGCGGCAGGCCACAGGACGTTGTGCGGCCCTAAGTGTTCCAGGCTATAGTTTAGGCAAAGCGCCTATACAGGACTAAGATTTCATCCTACTACACCGGCTCTGACGCTCGTATCACAAAGGGAAGCCCATCTGCGAGCTGCCCAGTAACACGAGCCTACCAGACGAGCTAAATTACTTCTATGTGCGCTTCGAGGCAAGCAACACTGAAGCATGCATGAGAGCACCAGCTGTTCCGGATGACAGTAATCACGATCTCTGTAGCCAATATCAATAAGACCTTTAAACAGTGTAACATTCACAAGGCCGCAAGGCCAGACGTGTACTCAGACCATGCGCTGACGAACTGGCAAGTGTCTTCACTTCCTGTTCCTGACAGAGTCTGTACCTCCACATTTCAAGCAGACCACTATAGTCCCTGTGCCCAAGAACACCAAGGTAACCTGCCTAAATCACTACCAACCAGTAGCACCCACGTCTGTAGCTTTGAAAGGATTGCCCCAACAAATCCACAGATGACTCGATCTCTATTGCACTCCACACTGCCATTGCACACCTGGACAAAAGGAACACCTCAGTATTGAACACCATGGTGATCCTCAAAGCTCATTGCTAAGGACCTTGGAAATAAACACCTCTGCAACTGGATCCTGAACTTCCTGATGGGCCGCCCACAGGTGGAAAGGGTAAGCAACAACCTATCTGCCACGCTGATCCTCAACATGGTAGACTCTCAGGGTTTGCGTGCTTAGTCCCCTTCTGGACTCCTTGTTCACCCACGATTGCGTGGCCAAGCACGACTCCAACACCATTAAGTTTTCCGATGGCATAATGGTGGTAGGCCTGATCACCGACAACGATGAGACAGCCTATAGGGATGAGGTCAGAGACCTGCATCCAACCGCAATGCGCAACAGGGGTTGGTGCTTACGGCACAGCACTTCCAGGACCTCTATACTAGGCTGCATCAGAGGAAGGTCTTAAATATCTTCAGAGACTCCAGCCACCTCAAGACTGTTCTCTGCTGCTGCACGGCAAGCGGTACCAGAGCACCAAGTCCAGGTCCAAAAGGCTCCTGGTCAGCTTCTACCTCCCAAGGCATTAGACTGCTGAACAGCTTCTACCCCCAAGCCATAAGACTCCTGAACAGCTTCTACCCCCAAGACATAAGACTCCTGAACAGCTTCGACCCCCCCCCCCAAGCCATAAGACTCATGAACAGCTTCTACCCCCCAAGGCATTAGACTCCTGAACAGCTTCGACCCCCCCAAGGCATTAGACTGCTGAACAGCTTCTACTCCCCCAAGGCATTAGACTCCTGAACAGCTTCTACTCCCCCAAGGCATTAGACTCCTGAACAGCTTCTACTCCCCCAAGGCATTAGACTCCTGAACAGCTTCTACTCCCCCAAGGCATTAGACTCCTGAACAGCTTCTACTCCCCCAAGGCATTAGACTCATGAACAGCTTCTACTCCCCCAAGGCATTAGACTCCTGAACAGCTTCTACTCCCCCAAGGCTTTAGACTCCTGAACAGCTTCTACTCCCCCAAGGCATTAGACTCCTGAACAGCTTCTACTCCCCCAAGGCATTAGACTCCTGAACAGCTTCTACTCCCCCAAGGCATTAGACTCATGAACAGCTTCTACTCCCAAGGCTTTAGACTCCTGAACAGCTTCTACTCCCCCAAGGCATTAGACTCCTGAACAGCTTCTACTCCCCAAGGCATTAGACTCCTGAACAGCTTCTACTCCCCAAGGCATTAGACTCCTGAACAGCTTCTACCCCCCCCTGTTAGGCATTAGACTCCTGAACAGCTTCTACTCCCCAAGGCATTAGACTCCTGAACAGCTTTATTATCGATGCATTAGTCACTTTACTCCTACCTGCATGTACATATTACCTCTACTAACCTGTTTATTATCGATGCATTAGTCACTTTACTCCCACCTGCATGTACATATTACCTCTACTAACCTGTTTATTATCGATGCATTAGTCACTTTACTCCTACCTGCATGTACATATTACCTCCACTAACCTGTTATCGATGCATTAGTCACTTTACTCCTACCTGCATGTACATATTACCTCCACTAACCTGTTTATTAGTGTTGCATTAGTCACTTTACTCCTACCTGCATGTACATATTACCTCCACTAACCTGTTTATTATCGATGCATTAGTCACTTTACTCCTACCTGCATGTACATATTACCTCCACTAACCTGTTTATTAGTGTTGCATTTGTCACTTTACTCCTACCTGCATGTACATATTACCTCCACTAACCTGTTTATTATCGATGCATTAGTCACTTTACTCCTACCTGCATGTACATATTACCTCCACTAACCTGTTTATTAGTGTTGCATTAGTCACTTTACTCCTACCTGCATGTACATATTACCTCCACTAACCTGTTTATTATCGATGCATTAGTCACTTTACTCCTACCTGCATGTACATATTACCTCCACTAACCTGTTTATTATCGATGCATTAGTCACTTTACTCCTACCTGCATGTACATATTACCTGGACTAACCTGTTTATTATCGATGCATTAGTCACTTTACTCCTACCTGCATGTACATATTACCTCCACTAACCTGTTTATTATCGATGCATTAGTCACTTTACTCCTACCTGCATGTACATATTACCTCTACTAACCTGTTATCGATGCATTAGTCACTTTACTCCCACCTGCATGTACATATTACCTCTACTAACCTGTTTATTATCGATGCATTAGTCACCTTACTCCTACCTGCATGTACATATTACCTCCACTAACCTGTTATCGATGCATTAGTCACTTTACTCCTACCTGCATGTACATATTACCTCCAATAACCTGTTTATTAGTGATGCATTAGTCACTTTACTCCTACCTGCATGTACATATTACCTCCACTAACCTGTTTATTAGTGATGCATTAGTCACTTTACTCCTACCTGCATGTACATATTACCTCCACTAACCTGTTTATTATCGATGCATTAGTCACTTTACTCCTACCTGCATGTACATATTACCTCCACTAACCTGTTATCGATGCATTAGTCACTTTACTCCTACCTGCATGTACATATTACCTGGACTAACCTGTTTATTATCGATGCATTAGTCACTTTACTCCTACCTGCATGTACATATTACCTCCACTAACCTGTTTATTATCGATGCATTAGTCACTTTACTCCTACCTGCATGTACTTATTACCTCCACTAACCTGTTATCGATGCATTAGTCACTTTACTCCTACCTGCATGTACATATTACCTCCACTAACCTGTTTATTATCGATGCATTAGTCACTTTACTCTCACCTGCACGTACTTATTACCTCCACTAACCTGTTATCGATGCATTAGTCACTTTACTCCTACCTGCATGTACATATTACCTCCACTAACCTGTTTATTATCGATGCATTAGTCACTTTACTCTCACCTGCACGTACTTATTACCTCCACTAACCTGTTATCGATGCATTAGTCACTTTACTCCTACCTGCATGTACATATTACCTCCACTAACCTGTTATCGATGCATTAGTCACTTTACTCCTACCTGCATGTACATATTACCTCCACTAACCTGTTTATTATCGATGCATTAGTCACTTTACTCCTACCTGCATGTACATATTACCTCCACTAACCTGTTTATTATCGATGCATTAGTCACTTTACTCCTACCTGCATGTACATATTACCTCCACTAACCTGTTTATTATCGATGCATTAGTCACTTTACTCCTACCTGCATGTACTTATTACCTGGACTAACCTGTTTATTATCGATGCATTAGTCACTTTACTCCTACCTGCATGTACATATTACCTCTACTAACCTGTTTATTATCGATGTATTAGTCACTTTACTCCTACCTGCATGTACTTATTACCTGGACTAACCCGAGCAGACATTAAAGATCCCTTTGAGCATGGTGAAGTTATTAATCACACTTTGGATGGTGGACTTAAATGAAACTCTTAACCCTTTTAGAGAGTTTTAACCATTTTAACCAGGAGCTCTAGAAAGAGTTGTCATATTGGCCACGCAAGCAGCCTGTGCGTTCGTCCTCCCTACAACATTAAAAAAAAATGTTTTTCTTCTGGAGAAGGTGTCTCAAGAGGACATTTTTTTACGATTTCACTTAATATCATTAAAGTCAATAAATCATCGCAGTTAAAAAATCAAATCAAATCAAATGTATTTATATAGCCCTTCGTACATCAGCTGATATCTCAAAGTGCTGTACAGAAACCCAGCCTAAAACCCCAAACCGCAAACAATGCAGGTGTAAAAGCACGGTGGCTAGGAAAAACTCCCTAGAAAGGCCAAAACCTAGGAAGAAACCTAGAGAGGAACCGGGCTATGTGGGGTGGCCAGTCCTCTTCTGGCTGTGCCGGGTGGAGATTATAACAGAACATGGCCAAGATGTTCAAATGTTCATAAATGACCAGCATGGTCAAATAATAATAAGGCAGAACAGTTGAAACTGGAGCAGCAGCACCGTCAGGTGGACTGGGGACAGCAAGGAGCCATCATGTCAGGTAGTCCTGGGGCACGGTCCTAGGGCTCAGGACCTTCTACTTAAACTGATTTTAAGTAGAAAAACAAGTTGAGATTAATACTGTTGCTGCTTCCTGTAGTTAAAGTGTCAAAAACACCCGTTTTAAATGTCCAAGTCCATCATCAATATGCTGAAAGGAGTTGTGATATGTTGAAGACCAAGACAGACAAATCACTCCCTACAAACACGTGTCACTCTTGTGCTCAGATTACTTGTATTTTGTCACTACACAATTCAAATCAAATTGTATTGGTCACATACACATGGTTAGCAGATGTTATTGGTCACATACACATGGTTAGCAGATGTTATTGATCACATACACAAGGTTAGCAGATGTTATTGGTCACATGGTTAGCAGATGTTAATGGTCACATACACAAGGTTAGCAGATGTTATTGGTCACATACACATGGTTAGCAGATGTTATTGGTCACATACACATGGTTAGCAGATGTTAATGGTCACATGGTTAGCAGATGTTAATGGTCACATGGTTAGCAGATGTTAATGGTCACACGGTTAGCAGATGTTATTGGTCACATACACATGGTTAGCAGATGTTATTGGTCACATGGTTAGCAGATGTTATTGGTCACATACCCATGGTTAGCAGATGTTATTGGTCACATACACATGGTTAGCAGATGTTATTGGTCACATGGTTAGCAGATGTTATTGGTCACATACACAAGGTTAGCAGATGTTATTGGTCACATACACAAGGTTAGCAGATGTTATTGGTCACATACACATGGTTAGCAGATGTTATTGGTCACATGGTTAGCAGATGTTATTGGTCACATACACAAGGTTAGCAGATGTTATTGGTCACATACACATGGTTAGCAGATGTTATTGGTCACATGGTTAGCAGATGTTATTGGTCACATGGTTAGCAGATGTTATTGGTCACATACACAAGGTTAGCAGATGTTATCGGTCACATACACAAGGTTAGCAGATGTTATTGGTCACATGGTTAGCAGATGTTATTGGTCACATACACAAGGTTAGCAGATGTTATTGGTCACATACACATGGTTAGCAGATGTTATTGGTCACATACACAAGGTTAGCAGATGTTATTGGTCACATACACATGGTTAGCAGATGTTATTGGTCACATACACATGGTTAGCAGATGTTATTGGTCACATACACATGGTTAGCAGATGTTATTGGTCACATACACATGGTTAGCAGATGTTATTGGTCACATGGTTAGCAGATGTTATTGGTCACATACACATGGTTAGCAGATGTTATTGGTCACATACACATGGTTAGCAGATGTTATTGGTCACATACACAAGGTTAGCAGATGTTATTGGTCACATACACAAGGTTATCAGATGTTATTGGTCACATACACAAGGTTAGCAGATGTTATTGGTCACATACACATGGTTAGCAGATGTTATTGGTCACAAGGTTAGCAGATGTTAATGGTCACATACACAAGGTTAGCAGATGTTATTGGTCACATACACAAGGTTAGCAGATTTTCAATGCGAGTGTAGTGAAATGCTTGTGCTTCTATTTCCGACCATGCAGTAATATACAACGATTAATCTAACCTAACAATTTCACAATCACCTTTTACACACAAGTGTAAAGGAATGAATAAGAATATGTACATATACAGATAGACACAGGCAAGATGCAGTAGATGGTATAGAGTGCAGTATATACATATGAGATGAGTAATGTAGGGTATGTAAACATTATATAAAGTGGCATTGTTTAAAGTGACTAGTGATACGTTACATCAAGATGCAGTAGATGGTATAGAGTACAGTATATACATATGAGATGAGTAATGTAGGGTATGTAAACATTATATAAAGTGGCATGGTTTAAAATGACTAGTGATACATGTATTACATCAATTTTTCCATTATTATTTAACAAAATACAAGTATCTTAACTACTCACACATCATTTACCAAGTGGTCACTCCAGACTGAAATAGATTAGCTTTTTCTAATGTAATCTATAGTGCGCAGAAATTAATCACTCGCATCAATAATGTATTGAAATCAATGAAACTGGGACAATAGCCGTGGCTGCACCTACCATTTGCTCTCTTCTAAAAGACAAACCAACACACTCTTGGGTATACTACATATATACCTGTTGATAGATGAGAACCTCATACCCAGCCATTTACCTGTTGAGGGATGAACACCTCATACCCAGCCATTTACCTGTTGAGGGATGAGAACCTCATACCCAGCCATTTACCTGTTGATAGATGAGAACCTCATACCCAGCCTTACTGTGTATCAATACTGTGTTGTGATGTTTCATTCTACTACTACAGGTCATCTAAAGTGTATGGACTTCCTGCTCTCTTCTTCTTCTACAGGTCATCTAAAGTGTATGGACTTCCTGCTCTCTTCTTCTTCTACAGGTCATCTAAAGTGTATGGACTTCCTGCTCTCTTCTTCTTCTTCAGGTCATCTAAAGTGTATGGACTTCCTGCTCTCTTCTTCTACTACAGGTCATCTAAAGTGTATGGACTTCCTGCTCTCTTCTTCTTCTACAGGTCATCTAAAGTGTATGGACTTCCTGCTCTCTTCTTCTTCTACAGGTCATCTAAAGTGTATGCACTTCCTGCTCTCTTCTTCTTCTACAGGTCATCTAAAGTGTATGCACTTCCTGCTCTCTTCTTCTTCTACAGGTCATCTAAAGTGTATGGACTTCCTGCTCTCTTCTTCTTCTACAGGTCATCTAAAGTGTATGGACTTCCTGCTCTCTTCTTCTTCTACAGGTCATCTAAAGTGTATGGACTTCCTGCTCTCTTCTTCTTCTACAGGTCATCTAAAGTGTATGGACTTCCTGCTCTCTTCTTCTTCTACAGGTCATCTAAAGTGTATGGACTTCCTGCTCTCTTCTTCTTCTACAGGTCATCTAAAGTGTATGGACTTCCTGCTCTCTTCTTCTTCTACAGGTCATCTAAAGTGTATGGACTTCCTGCTCTCTTCTTCTACTACAGGTCATCTAAAGTGTATGGACTTCCTGCCCTCTTCTTCTTCAGGTCATCTAAAGTGTATGGACTTCCTGCTCTCTTCTTCTACTACAGGTCATCTAAATTGTATGGACTTCCTGCTCTCTTCTTCTACTACAGGTCATCTAAAGTGTATGGACTTCCTGCTCTCTTCTTCTTCTACAGGTCATCTAAAGTGTATGGACTTCCTGCTCTCTTCTTCTTCTACAGGTCATCTAAAGTGTATGGACTTCCTGCTCTCTTCTTCTTCTACAGGTCATCTAAAGTGTATGGACTTCCTGCTCTCTTCTTCTTCTACAGGTCATCTAAAGTGTATGGACTTCCTGCTCTCTTCTTCTTCTACAGGTCATCTAAAGTGTATGGACTTCCTGCTCTCTTCTTCTTCTACAGGTCATCTAAAGTGTATGGACTTCCTGCTCTCTTCTTCTTCTACAGGTCATCTAAAGTGTATGGACTTCCTGCTCTCTTCTTCTTCTACAGGTCATCTAAAGTGTATGGACTTCCTGCTCTCTTCTTCTTCTACAGGTCATCTAAAGTGTATGGACTTCCTGCTCTCTTCTTCTTCTACAGGTCATCTAAAGTGTATGGACTTCCTGCTCTCTTCTTCTTCTACAGGTCATCTAAAGTGTATGGACTTCCTGCTCTCTTCTTCTTCTACAGGTCATCTAAAGTGTATGGACTTCCTGCTCTCTTCTTCTTCTACAGGTCATCTAAAGTGTATGGACTTCCTGCTCTCTTCTTCTTCTACAGGTCATCTAAAGTGTATGGACTTCCTGCTCTCTTCTTCTTCTACAGGTCATCTAAAGTGTATGGACTTCCTGCTGTCTTGCCATTGACTGCATTGTTGTTGTTGTTTCCACCAGCAGGACAACATGAGTGGAGAGAAGGAAACATTGCTGGAAGAAATCGAACAGAGTTTACACCCTCTAACGGAGGATAATTTACGACACCTGTGTGAACGTTGTGGAATAGATGGCTCTCAAGTTAAAGGAAAGAAGCATCGCTCGTTGCGACGTAAAATCATGGAGGAAATGTGGGAAAATGCAGATTCAGTCAAATCGGAGGAGCAGGGAATATCTTGGTTACTCCGACTGAAAGATGACATCAGAAAGATACATGAAAAATCTCCTGTGGCGCCCATGAGTTCCAGCCAGTCTGATGACGATGCTATAACCTGCAGTGAGGAATGGGACAAGGATTGGTTTCCTAGCAACGGGCTGGAGGCGGAGTCATCTCCAGAGAGGCATACCCCAGAGAGTCCCAGCCAGTCTGATGACGATGCTATAACCTGCAGTGAGGAATGGGACAAGGATTGGTTTCCTAGCAACGGGCTGGAGGCGGAGTCATCTCCAGAGAGGCATACCCCAGAGAGTTCCAGCCAGTCTGATGATGACGAAACGGGTAAGAAGAATGGAGTCGCGGCAGGGGTCCATGTGGGTCACGGGATGAAAATAGCAATGATAAAAAATTAAAAAATACATGTTATAAATAGATCTCTGGGATAGAAGAGCGCTGTCAGTGTAAACGACTGAAACAAAATAAAATATGTAGAAAAAAAGTATATATATATATATATATATATACTTTTCAATAATAGGCTGTGATCAATGACGAACATTGAAAGAGAAAAAGCTCCTAGACAATCGGGCCCTTTGATAGAGTTCTAATGTTTGAGCATAAGAATACAGCATTGGCCATGTCACAAAGGGTAGAATTGTAGGAAATGATCTTAAAACGGCAACATGTTCTTTCAGTTCCATGGCAGTGTGTGTATATATGTTTTCACTGCCCAACTCCTATTGGTCGGTTGTGACTCAATACATCTGTATTGGTGGGTCAAGAAGCAACAAAAAAAAAACACAATCTGATTTTGTAACAGTTCATTGATTGGTCAATATTTATTAATTAACCCGTATTTGCTCAACGTAACTGTTCAGTGTTGTATAGCAGCTCATCTGTGTTGGATGGGGAACATACTTCAACACTAGGTCATTGTTAAGTACTTTGGTGCATGTGAGGAACCTTCACTTCATGTCTTTGTTTCACAGGGGACAACCCTAACGGTCGCTCGCTCAGTGGGAGAGTCTTATCATCTGGGAAGGCTCCAGGGTTGAAAGTGATCCAGCGACCTTATAGCTGTGATGTATGTGAGAAGAGTTTCCCTCATTTAGGAGATCTAAAGAGACACCAGAAAATACACACAGGAGAGAAACCATATGGCTGTGATCAATGTGGGAAGAGTTTTGCTCGAACTGATTACCTGGCTGAACACAAGTTAACACACACTGGAGAGAAGCCTCATAGTTGTGATCAATGTGGAAAGGGCTTCACTCGGCCTAACTGCTTGGCTGCACACAAGCTAACGCACACAGGAGAGAAGTCCTACCTCTGCTCAGACTGTGGGAAGAGCTTCTATACACCAGCAAAGTTGAAAGAGCACGAGCAATCACACACAGGAGAGAACCCTTACAGGTGTGGTCTGTGTGAGAAGATCTTTGCTTGTTCAGGTTCCCTGACAAAACACAAGTGTATTCACACAGGAGAGAAACGTTACAGCTGTGATCAATGTGGGAGGAGCTGCAGAGATGCCACGGCCCTGAATGAACACATGCGTACACACACAGGAGAGAAACCTTTTCACTGCCATGTCTGTGGAATGAAACTTTCTCCATGTCAACAAACACCCTGAAAGGACACATGCGCAGACACACCGGTGAGAAGCCTTACAGCTGTGACCAGTGTGGGAAGAGATTCGCTCATCCAGGAGATTTGAAAATACACATCAGAGTACACACCGGAGAGAAACCGTACAGCTGTGACCAGTGTGGAAAGCGATTCACTCAGTCAACAAACCTGACTAAGCACAGACGTGTTCACTCTGGAGAGAAACCCTAAAGCTGTGCTCTATATTGTATGAACTTCACTCAGTCAACAAACCTGACTAAGCACAGACGTGTTCACTCTGGAGAGAAACCCCAAAGCTGTGCTCTATATTGTATGAACTTCACTCAGTCAACAAACCTGACTAAGCACAGACGTGTTCACTCTGGAGAGAAACCCTAAAGCTGTGCTCTATATTGTATGAACTTCACTCAGTCAACAAACCTGACTAAGCACAGACGTGTTCACTCTGGAGAGAAACCCTAAAGCTGTGCTCTATATTGTATGAACTTCACTCAGTCAACAAACCTGACTAAGCACAGACGTGTTCACTCTGGAGAGAAACCCCAAAGCTGTGCTCTATATTGTATGAACTTCACTCAGTCAACAAACCTGACTAAGCACAGACGTGTTCACTCTGGAGAGAAACCCTAAAGCTGTGCTCTATATTGTATGAACTTCACTCAGTCAACAAACCTGACTAAGCACAGACGTGTTCACTCTGGAGAGAAACCCCAAAGCTGTGCTCTATATTGTATGAACTTCACTCAGTCAACAAACCTGACTAAGCACAGACGTGTTCACTCTGGAGAGAAACCCCAAAGCTGTGCTCTATATTGTATGAACTTCACTCAGTCAACAAACCTGACTAAGCACAGACGTGTTCACTCTGGAGAGAAACCCCAAAGCTGTGCTCTATATTGTATGAACTTCACTCAGTCAACAAACCTGACTAAGCACAGACGTGTTCACTCTGGAGAGAAACCCTAAAGCTGTGCTCTATATTGTATGAACTTCACTCAGTCAACAAACCTGACTAAGCACAGACGTGTTCACTCTGGAGAGAAACCCTAAAGCTGTGCTCTATATTGTATGAACTTCACTCAGTCAACAAACCTGACTAAGCACAGACGTGTTCACTCTGGAGAGAAGCCCTAAAGCTGTGCTCTATATTGTATGAACTTCACTCAGTCAACAAACCTGACTAAGCACAGACGTGTTCACTCTGGAGAGAAACCCTAAAGCTGTGCTCTATATTGTATGAACTTCACTCAGTCAACAAACCTGACTAAGCACAGACGTGTTCACTCTGGAGAGAAACCCTAAAGCTGTGCTCTATATTGTATGAACTTCACTCAGTCAACAAACCTGACTAAGCACAGACGTGTTCACTCTGGAGAGAAACCCCAAAGCTGTGCTCTATATTGTATGAACTTCACTCAGTCAACAAACCTGACTAAGCACAGACGTGTTCACTCTGGAGAGAAACCCTAAAGCTGTGCTCTATATTGTATGAACTTCACTCAGTCAACAAACCTGACTAAGCACAGACGTGTTCACTCTGGAGAGAAACCCTAAAGCTGTGCTCTATATTGTATGAACTTCACTCAGTCAACAAACCTGACTAAGCACAGACGTGTTCACTCTGGAGAGAAACCCTAAAGCTGTGCTCTATATTGTATGAACTTCACTCAGTCAACAAACCTGACTAAGCACAGACGTGTTCACTCTGGAGAGAAACCCTAAAGCTGTGCTCTATATTGTATGAACTTCACTCAGTCAACAAACCTGACTAAGCACAGACGTGTTCACTCTGGAGAGAAACCCTAAAGCTGTGCTCTATATTGTATGAACTTCACTCAGTCAACAAACCTGACTAAGCACAGACGTGTTCACTCTGGAGAGAAACCCTAAAGCTGTGCTCTATATTGTATGAACTTCACTCAGTCAACAAACCTGACTAAGCACAGACGTGTTCACTCTGGAGAGAAACCCTAAAGCTGTGCGATGAATTTTAGCTTATTTGTATCTTATTTCATGGGCTCATATTGTCAATTAAATCATGTAGAATATTTTATAATTGTTATAATAAAAGTTAGTTTGGATTCTATTCAATTCAAATTGAATCCATATGTTAATACATACCACTATTTTACTTTTAATACGATTTCAATAAAAGCTCCTTTATTACAAATAGCTGTTTTGAACTTTGGCATTCCTTTTTCTTCACTTTGAACCTGCTGGTCATCTATGAACAGTTGAACATCTTGGTCGTGTTCTGTTATAATCTCCACCCGGCAGAGCCAGGAGAGGACTAGCCACCCCTCATAGCCTGGTTCCCCTCTAGGTTTCTTCCTAGGTTCCTGGCCTTTCTAGGGAGTTTTTCCTAGCCACCGTGATTCTACACCTGCATCACTTGCTGTTTGGGGGTTTTAGGCTGGGATTCTGTACAGCACTTTGATATATCTTTAATCTAAGTATCTTTGATAATATCTTTGATTGACTTGGTATTCTTCAGATATATCAAAACAGTGATCTCGGTATCTTTGATATATCAGCTGATCTAAGAAGGGCTTCATGAATAAATTAGATTGATTGACTTGACCTATTCTTCAGAGAACAAGACAAAATGCAGCCGGTTGTTTCCTGAAGTAAGACCACAGCTACACACAGCATCATGTGTTAACTGAAGTGTTTCATCTCCTATTGGGGAAGTGTCATGAACGGGCTGCTGTACAGTCACTTTCTATACTGATGTAGAGTTAAACAACAAGTTAAATAACAAAAAGCAACTAATTTGTTTTCCTTCTCGGTTTTATCAGCCTAACAGAATCTCCATGTTTCAAAAATGATGACAGTACTGTTGGCCTGGCTGTGTGCAGAGCTGATGACAGTACTGTTGGCCTGGCTGTGTGCAGAGCTGATGACAGTACTGTTGGCCTGGCTGTATGCAGAGCTGATGACAGTACTGTCGGCCTGGCTGTATGCAGAGCTGATGACAGTACTGATGGCCTGGCTGTATGCAGAGCTGATGACAGAACTGTTGGCCTGGCTGTATGCAGAGCTGATGACAGTACTGTTGGTCTGGCTGTGTGCAGAGCTGATGACAGTACTGTTGGCATGGCTGTATGCAGAGCTGATGACAGTACTGTTGGCCTGGCTGTATGCAGAGCTGATGACAGTACTGATGGCCTGGGCTGTATGCAGAGCTGATGACAGTACTGTTGGCCTGGCTGTATGCAGAGCTGATGACAGTACTGTTGGCCTGGCTGTATGCAGAGCTGATGACAGTACTGTTGGCCTGGCTGTATGCAGAGCTGATGACAGTACTGTTGGCCTGGCTGTATGCAGAGCTGATGACAGTACTGTTGGCCTGGCTGTATGCAGAGCTGATGACAGTACTGTTGGCCTGGTTGTATGTAGAGCTGATGACAGTACTGTTGGCCTGGCTGTATGCAGAGCTGATGACAGTACTGTTGGCCTGGCTGTATGCAGAGCTGATGACAGTACTGTTGGCCTGGCTGATGACAGTACTGTTGGCCTGGCTGTATGCAGAGCTGATGACAGTACTGTTGGCCTGGCTGTATGCAGAGCTGATGACAGTACTGTTGGCCTGGCTGTATGCTGAGCTGATGACAGTACTGTTGGCCTGGCTGTGTATGACAGTAGAGCTGATGACAGTACTGTTGGCCTGGCAGAGCTGTATGTTGGCCTGATGCAGAGCTGATGACAGTACTGTTGGCCTGGCTGTATGCAGAGCTGATGACAGTACTGTTGGCCTGGCTGTATGCAGA
>NC_060190.1:847340-944840 GCF_021184085.1 Oncorhynchus gorbuscha
ACACATATATATATTTGTGACTGCACACCTAAAGAAATCTCGGTTGACCAACAACCTATCGACCAAACAATCGGCCAGTAGACTAAAAATGGGGTCAGCTAATTTGGTTCCCATTCATTGTTCCTATATCCTTACCAGTCTTCCCAGTACCTGCCACTGTAAAGCATTACGCTGCCACCACCATGCTTCCCAATACCTGCCACTGTAAAGCATTACGCTGCCACCACCATGCTTCCCAGTACCTGCCACTGTAAAGCATTACGCTGCCACCACCATGCTTCCCAGTACCTGCCACTGTAAAGCATTACGCTGCCACCACCATGCTTCCCAGTACCTGCCACTGAAAAGCATTGCGTTGCCACCACCATGCTTCATGGTAGGGATAGTGTTTGACGGCTGATGAACTGTTCCTGTTTTTCCCCTTTAACGTGCCTTTTTGCAAACTCCAGGCCTGCTGTCATGTGCCTTTTTCTTAGGAGTGGCGTCCGTCTGGCCACTCTCCCATAAAGTCCAGATAAAGTGCTCTCTAGAGACGGTTGTCCTTCTGGCAGGTTCTCCCATCTCAGCCCAGGAACACTGGAATTCCGTCAGTGGTCATTGGGTTCTTGGTCACCTGCCTGAACAAGGTCCTTCTTGCCCCGGTTGCTCAGTTTGGTCAGATGGCCAGCTCCAGGCCAATTCTGGGTAGTTCCATATTTTTTCCAATGATGGAGACCACTGTGCTTTTGTAAACCTTCAGCAGTTTAGACATGTTAAACCCTTCCATAAAAACCCTGTAGTTTGGTCACTTATTTTGAGCAATACATTTTTTTTATATTAAAATATTTGGGAAAGAAGAACCTTGCTGGATATAAAATAGGTTAAAAGCGTTCACAATGAACTGGCAGGAAGTGTGAATGGCGAGAGCTTCTGTGATGTCATCACATTGGCTGGTGGTAAAAATATCCTCTGTTCTCACCATCCAATGTTTATGTTTACAATGAAATGTATGACGTCACAATGGCCAACACTAGAACGATGAGCTCTTTTTTTATTTTTTTTACAAAAACAGATCAAGTCTCTCTCCAGTCAGCAGGAAACAGATTCGGCAGTCAACCTGTCTACCTGTTCTCAATTATGGTGATACTATTTATAAAAGAGCAGCTGGTTTGGTTAAAAACCTCTACGGGATCGGTGTCCCTATACCGGGACGGTTGTGCTAACGTGCGCTAATTTGATTAGCATGACTATTGTAAGTAACGGCAAACTTTCCAGGACATAGACATGTCTTATATGGGCAGAAAGCTTAAATTCAATTTACAGTAGCTATTATAGAGGAAAAGTACCATGCTATTGTTTGAGGAGAATGCATAACAACAAAAACTTACCACAGCCAGAGATAGAAATGTAGCATAGTTTTATTTGATACATTAAATTGTTATTGTTCTATTTAAATATAGGAACTGGATTCTCCAGTTTGAACCCCTGCTGTTTATGGCTCCACACCCAACCTGCCCGGCCATCTAGATGTGTGAAAGTTAATGTATAAGTTAATGATCCATGATTCCTGGGAGTATAGAGAATATGCATATCCTTGCTTCAGGTCCTGAGCTACAGGCAGTTAGATTTTGGTCATTTTAGGTGAAAATTGGAGGGAATACACTCTCTAGCACATTAGGTGGTGGTGGTATTCAAGTTGAGTTCATTTGTGAACTTCCAAAACACTAAGAAGTAAGTATAAGAAGATAGCCCTAAATGGTGCTGTCCATGACCATGTTGTCACAGAAGATGCCATTGCAAGGAAAGGTGTGAATTTAAATAGTTATTGAGTTAGCTTAAGTATCCTCACTACACCTTTATTTCAAGTTACTCTCCTCTCCCTCATCTTCTCTCTCTCCTCCCTCCTCCTCCTCCTCTTGGACAATCACATTGAAAGCACAGGCAGGCTTCACTCCAATGGATATTCGCTCATGCCTTTTTAGACTTCTTAGCTGAGTGAATCTCTCTCCACACTGAGTGCAGTGGTAAGGCTTCTCTCCACTGTGTGATCTCTGGTGATTCTTTAGGTCTCCTAGCAAAACGAAAATGATTTCCGCACAGTGAGCAGTGGTAAGGTTTCTCACCTGTATGAATTCTCTGGTGTTCTTTAAGGCTTCCTGAATGATTGAAACTCTTCCCACATGTGGTGCAGTGGTAAGGCTTCTCTCCACTATGTACTCTTTCATGTCTCTTAAGATTTACTTTCTCACTGAAACCCCTCCCACATTGGGAGCAGTGGAAAGGTTTCTCTCCGGTGTGTACTCTTTCGTGGTTTTTAGATTACTTGAGGAACGGAAACTCTTCTCACACTGAGGGCAGGGGTAACGACCACGACCAAGTAGTCTTGATATATCTGGGTCAACTACACCACTATTGTCCTCCTCTTCCTCAACATCTCTCTTTTCCTCCACATTGATTTCCTCTCACTCTCCTCCTCCTGGAGAAATACATTGAACGCACAAACAGGCATCTCTCCAATATGTATCCTCTGATGACTTTTAAGAATTCTTAGCTGAGTGAATCCCTTCCCACACAGAGAGCATTGGTAAGGCTTCTCTCCACTGTGTGATCTCTGGTGATTCTTTAAGTCTCCTGCGAAACGAAAATTCTTTCCGCACAGAGAGCAGTGGTAAGGCTTCTCCCTGTATGTATTCTCTGGTGTTTCTTAAGGTTTCCTGGCTGACTGAAACTCTTCCAACAAAGAGAGCAGTGGTAAGGCTTCTCCCCTGTATGCACTCTTTGATGTTCCTTAAGGCTTCCAGAATGATTGAAGCTCTTCCCACATTGGGTGCAGTGGTAAGGCTTCTCTCCACTATGTACCCTCTCGTGTCTCGTGAGGTTGACTTTTTCACTGAAACTCTTCCCACATGTGGCACAGTGGAAAGGTTTCTCTCCAGTATGTACTCTCTCGTGATTTTTTAGATTACCTGAAGAACTGAAACTCTTTCCACATTGAGGACAGGGTAACTTCCACAACCAGGAACTCTTGATGTACCTAGGTCAATTACACAACTATTTTCTTCCTTAACTTCTCTCTTTTCCTTCTCATCGATTTCCTTCTCATCCTCCTCCTCTTTGACAATCAAATTTAAAGCACAGGCAGGCTTCTCTCAATGTGTATTCGCTGATGACTTTTTAGGTTTCCTGGCCCCATTGAAACTCTTCCCACAAAGAGAGCAGTGGTAAGGCTTCTCTTCACTGTGGGATCTCTGGTGAGTCTTCAGGTCTCCTGCCCGACTGAAACTCTTCCCGCAAAGAGAGCAGTGGTAAGGTTTCTCCCCTGTGTGTATTCGCAGGTGTTGCTTAAGGCTTCCTGAATGATTGAAGTTCTTCCCACATGTGGTGCAGTGGTAAGGCTTCTCTCCACTATGTACTCTCTCGTGTCTCTTAAGGTTTATTTCTCACTGAAACTCTTCCCACATGTTGGGCAGTCGAAAGGTTTCTCTCCAGTGTGTACTCTTTGATGATTCTTTAGGTTAGTTGAGGAACTGAAACTCTTCTCACATTGAGGGCATGGGTAACTCCCACGCCCAGGTAGTCTTGATGCTGTGGAACTGGGCTCGTTGTCTGGGTCTGGGTTGGGGCCCTCTCCTGTAAGAATATAAACAGAGATAGGGTAAGATACAGACAGAGAAAGTATTTGCTTAACAATGCAGGATTCAACAGTCATTAGGATTAACAGAGTATTGAAATAAATACTTTGCAAGGGGATTGTTGCATCACACATATATAATACAATTGTCAAATTACAATGCATTGCCCATTGTTCTGTAGCCATTTTGTTTTGGCACTCGCCTTCCCTCTTACACATACAGAAGCCTGAGGGGTATAATACAAAGCAGAATCAATGAGTTAACCAGCTAACTTGCCTAAACTATTCTGGAAAGCAAAATTTTCTTCAACACCCAGAAACACATGTTTACATTTCTTAATGAACCAGAAAATCAATGGTTATTTTGGGTTGTTTACCTCTGAACCAAAGAGGATGTTATCCTGAATTTACCTGAGTCAACAGAGGCCCTGTCATCCTCTCGCTCTTCCCCTCCCGCTCATTGATTTCTCCTCGCCCTCCTCCTTGACAATCACATTGAGTTCCACTGTTTGACTGCTGTTATCCAGCATCACTGACAGCATCTCTGGACCCAGCTGTGAGCTTCTCTGGGCTGGAACACCACAACCAGAACCTGGTTCAGACATGGTAGGCTAGAGGTAGATCTAAAAGAGGAGACCAAGAGAGTTCAAGGTGATTTTCACAAACCTTGATCATGGTATAGCTGCAGAAAAGACAAACATCTAAGCTAGCTATCCACACATCCTGTTCAGCAGGAATCCCTTTTCCCTAAAAGAAGTACTTTCTTGTGTTGGAATAAGGGACAATTCCAAAGGTAACCCAGTGATGCTGAGTTAAACCTAAAAAAAAAAAGTTTCCTTTTTCTCTCCAATTTCGTGGCATCTCAATTGGTAGTTACAGTCTTGTCCCATTGCTGCAAATTCCTTATGGACTCGGGAGAGGCGGGCTCGAAACGACGTCCTCCGAAACGATCCAGCCAAGCCGCACTGCTTGCCGACACAATGTCCGTAACACGGAAGTCAGCCGCACCAATGTGTCAGATGAAACATCGTACACCCTGGCACCGTGTCAGCGTGCATGTATGCCGGGCCCGCCACAGGAGTCGCTGGAGCGGGATTAGGACAAGAAATCTCAGCCTTCAAACCTTCTCTAACCCGGACGATGCTGGGTCTCCCAGTCATGACCAGCTGTGACACAGCCTGGGATCAAACCAGTGTCTGTAGTGACACCTCAATGCGATGCCTTAGACTGCTGCGCCACTCGGGAGTTCCCCTCAAATAGATTTTAACAAACAATTGGTCCCCCAAAAATGTGACCCTCCGTTGAATTTCAAAATCCCGATGTGGCCCTTGAGCCAAACAGTTTGCCCACCCCTTCTATAGACTCTAGTGAGTAGGCTGGACCCTGGTTTTATAGACACACAATCGATTATGTACGGTGCAGTATTTATGTCCAAATATGACAAACAAGTGGATTAAAGCTGATCTTTAAAGGGCCGCAAAATGAGCGGCGACGCTCCTGGGGGTGTAAACTCAGTGGACTTGGAGACTAGAAGTGTTCCTGGGGGTGTAAACTCAGTGGACTTGGAGACTAGAAGTGTTCCTGGGGGTGTAAACTCAGTGGACTTGGAGACTAGAAGTGTTCCTGGGGATGTAAACTCAGTGGACTTGGAGACTAGAAGTGTTCCTGGGGGTGTAAACTCAGTGGACTTGGAGACTAGAAGTGTTCCTGGGGATGTAAACTCAGTGGACCTGGAGACTAGAAGTGTTCCTAGGGGTGTAAACTCAGTGGACTTGAAGACTAGAAGTGTTCCTGGGGATGTAAACTCAGTGGACTTGGAGACTAGAAGTGTTCCTGGGGGTGTAAACTCAGTGGACTTGGAGACTAGAAGTGTTCCTGGGGGTGTAAACTCAGTGGACTTGGAGACTAGAAGTGTTCCTGGGGGTGTAAACTCAGTCGCGTACAGATAATTGTGTAAGGTGCAATAACTAATAAGACACATTGTTGACCATTTAGACTTGAAAAAATGAGCAAATAACTATTTTATATAAATATTATCATTATTCTTTGTACGATAACTAGTATAAAATATATTGATAATTGTGGACAATAATTAATAGGTCTACACACAGAACACATTGTTGACCATTTTGTCTGGAAAAAATAAACAAATAAACAAACAAATCACATAATATCTTATAGAAATAATTTTATTTACAAAGTATAACCAGAAAGGAAGAGGAAGAGAGAGGCCCAATGCGGCTGCAAATCTGTCTCCCTCCAGTAGGTGGCGTTTTCTCGTTGTTTCCAACAAGCAGGGAGTTTTTGTGTGGAGGAATATGAGTAAAATTGACTTTTTACTGCAGCACAACATACACAAGATAAGAGTACACACACAAACAACATTGTTGTTTGCTTGAAAAAAAATAAACAAATAATATCTTATAGATATACTTTGAGAGTCTACATACTAGCATTCCCCATACAGTGGGGGCTGGCAGCCTTAGCTCACTATTTGAGAGACAGAGATACTAACGAATACCCACCAACAAATGTCATTCTAGAGCTGAATGTGTTTTGACAAAACTATGTTAGGTTTGATAATGAATACTACCTCCAAACGAATGGAACATCGATGGGCTCCACATTCGCTCAGAGCTCAGTGCTAACCTTTATGTGGGTCATTCGCTCAGAGCTCAGTGCTAACCTTTATGTGGGTCATTCGCTCAGTGCTCAGTGCTAACCTTTATGTGGGTCATTTGCTCAGAGCTAACCTTTATGTGGGTCATTCGCTCAGAGCTCAGTGCTAACCTTTATGTGGGTCATTTGCTCAGAGCTAACCTTTATGTGGGTCATTCGCTCAGAGCTCAGTGCTAACCTTTATGTGGGTCATTCGCTCAGTGCTCAGTGCTAACCTTTATGTGGGTCATTTGCTCAGAGCTAACCTTTATGTGGGTCATTCGCTCAGTGCTCAGTGCTAACCTTTATGTGGGTCATTCGCTCAGACCTCAGTGCTAACCTTTATGTGGGTCATTCGCTCAGTGCTCAGTGCTAACCTTTATGTGGGTCATTCGCTCAGAGCTCAGTGCTAACCTTTTTGTGGGTAATTTTGAAGAACGTATTGTGAACAATGAAAAGCAAAAATCTATTTTTGAATAAAGTCCTGAATGAGGGGTATTGATATATTGATTAATTTATTTGCATATGTGGGGGGGAGCTGTCAGATTTTATGGCATTAATCAATGACATTGACCCCAATCTCAAATTCACTATTGAATGGGACACTAAATGTGTTCCTTTACCTAGATATGTGGATTGAGAAATGGAACTCTGTTTACAACTTACAACAAAGAAACGGACAGAAATACTATATTACAAGGGTGGCAGCATCCACCCTGAGACATTAAAAAGAGGACTTCCAAGAAGCCCGTTTCTCAGACTGAGCTGTATATGCCACTCCACAGAGAACTATCTAGAACAAGCAGTGGAGATGGGCAATAGGGTTCTATAGGGTTCAATAGGGTTCTGAGAGGCTACTCTCCACAAAAAAAACCATTTACCTTTATTTAACTAGGCAAGTCAGTTTAAGAACAAACCCTTATTTTCAATGACTGCCTACTGGGGAACAGTGGGTTAACTGCCTTGTTCAGGGACAGAATAACACGTGTTTCCTTGCAGGTAACCATGGTTGACAGAGGAAGAACAATGATTCCAAGCACCACCTTACTTTTGAAGCTTCCAGTCTGTTATTCGAACCCAATCAGCATGACAGAGTGATCTTCAGCCTTGTCTCGTCAACACTCACACCTGTGTTAATTTCTTATGGCTTAGATCCTGCTAACGGGATTGATATGACAACAGCCAGTGAAAGTGCAGGACGCCAAATTCAAAACAACAGAAATCTCATAATTAAAATTCCTCAAACATAAAAGTATTTTACACCATTTTAAAGATAATCTTGTTGTTAATCCACCACAGTGCCCGATTTCAAAAGGCTTTCTGACGACAGCACACCAAAAGATTATGTTAGGTCTGCCCTAGATGCAAAGAAACACAGCCATTTTTCCAGCCAAAGAGAGGAGTCACAAAAAGTAGAAATATAGATCAAATTAATCATTAACCTTTGATTATCTTCATCAGATGACACTCATAGGACTTCGTGCTACACAATACATGTATGTTTTGTTCGATAAAGATAATATTTATATATGCAAAAATCTGAGTTTACATTGGCGCATTGCATTCAGTAGCTACAAACCATCTGGTGATTTTGCAGAGGAGCCACAAGTTACAGAAATACTCAGGTAAAAATACTTGATGGATAATAAACTTCTCTTAACTTGTGTCATCCCCTACAACCGCTGAATAGCATAGCTACATTCAATGAATATTACTACACATTTTTATATTCATTAAATCACAAGTACAATATTGGAAAACACAGCTTAGCCTTTGTTAATCCACCCTGTTGTCAGATTTTGAAATTATGCTTTACGGAAAGCAATCCAAGCGTTGTGTAAGTTTATCGATCTCATGACAAAACATTAAGTACACTTAGCATCAGGAAGCTTGGTCACGAAAATCAGAAAAGCAATCAAATGAATCGTTTACCTTTGATGATCTTCGGATGTTTTCACTCACGAGACTCCCAGATACACACAACAAATGTTCTTTTTGTTCCAGAAAGATTATTTTATATCAAATACCTCTGTTTGTTTGTTCAGAAATCCACAGGAAAGCGGTGCACGACAGCGCAGACAAAAATTCCAAATAGTTTCCATAATGTCCAAAAACATGTCAAACTTTTTTTATAATCAATCCTCAGTTTGTTTTTAAAATATATAATCGATAATATATCAACCGCAAATGTCTTTCACGTAGGAGAGGGCAAAGCAATACCTATCCAAACTCTATTGCGCGAGCAAAACTCATGTGACCACTTGACGAATGTTATCGTTCTGGCTCATTTCAAAATAAAAGGCTGAAACTATGGCTGAAGACTGTTGACACCTTGAGGAAGAGATAGGAACCAGATTCCTTATCCTATCCCTTTAAATCAGCAAAGGGAGGCTATGGAGGAGTTTTCAAAATAGAAGCCACTTCCTGTTTTGATTTTCCTCTGGATTTCACCTGCAATATCCAGTTCTGTTATACTCACAGACAATATTTTGACAGTTTGAAACTTTAGAGTGTTTTTCCTATCCAATACTAATAATAATATGCATATATTAGCAACTGAGACTGAGGAACTGGCCGTTTACAATGGGCACCTTTTCATCAAGCTACTCAATACTGCCCCTGCAGCCATAAAGTTAATGCAACAGCTGTGTCAGAGTTAAAAAATATATTTAAAAATCACACACTGCAATAATCTGAGTACAGCGCTCAGACAACAAAACAAGCCATACAGATATCCGCCATGTTGTGGAGTCAACAGAAGTCAAAAATAACATTATAAATATTCACTTACGTTGATGATCTTCATTCAAATGCACTCCCAGGATTCTCAGTTCCACAATAAATGTTTTGATTTGTTCAATAAAGTCCATCATTTATGTCCAAATACCTCCTTTTGTTAACGTGTTTAGCACAGTATTCCAAATTCATAGGCGCGACAGACACAAGTCAAAAGTTCCGTTACAGTCCGTAGAAACATGTCAAATGATGTATAGAATCAATTTTTTAGTATGTTTTAATCATAAATCTGCAATAATGTTCCAACAGGAGAATTCCTTTGTCTGTAGAAATCTCAGTGAGCGCATAAGCTAACTCACGTGAACGCGTGTGGTCAGCTCATGGCACTCTGGCAGACCTCTGACTCATTCAGCTCCCCATTCCGCCCTCCTTCACAGTAGAAGCATCAAACAAGGTTCTAACGACTGTTGACATCTAGTGGAAGCCTTAGGAAGTGCAATATGACCCCATAGGACACTGTATATTCGATAGGCAATGACTTGAAAAACTACAAACCTCAGATTTCCCACTTCCTGGTTTCCCACTTCCTGGTTTCCCACTTCCTGGTTTCCCACTTCCTGGTTTCCACTTCCTGGTTTCCCACTTCCTGGTTAGATTTTTTCCAGGTTTTTTGCCTGCCATATGAGTTCTATTATACTCACAGACAGCATCAAATGTTCTAATAATATGCATATATTAGAAACTGGGCATGAGTAGCAGGCAGTTTACTCTGGGCACCTTATTCATCCAAGCTACTCAATACTGCCCCAGCCATAATAAGTTAACGAGAGAATCACTGACATGATGTCAGCTGGTCATTTGTGGCAGGGCTGAAATGCAATGGAAATGTTTTTGGGGGATTCAGTTCATTTGCATGGCAAAGAGAGACTTTGCAATTAATTGCAATTCATCTGATCACGTTTCATAACATTCTGGAGTATAGGCAAATTGCCATCATACAAACAGAGTCAGCAGACTTTGAAAATGTATATTTGTGTCATTCTCAAAACTTTGGCCAATCTGTATACAGATAGGAATAGATGCTCAACTTGGCTGCAAATCTGTCTCCTCCAGCAGGCGGCGTTTTCTCGCTGTTTGCCCACCACAAAGGTTTTTGTATGGAGGTCAATGAGAGTGAGTCAATTTGGTCAACAACAAAGACAATGTCTTATTTGCTACACAAGGTTTATTTGATCGAATAGAGTTTCGGAACGTTCAAGTAGTTTTCGAGTGCACTGATATAAGTAGGACACTATTTTGGAGTTGTCTCGAGATGGCTATGCATATTCATGGCATGAGGCTCGTAGCATAAATCAAATCAAATGTTATTGGTCACATGCACATGGTCAGCAGATGTTATTGCGAGTGTAGCAAAATTCTTATGCTTCTAGTTCCGACAGTGCAGCAAAAATCTAACAAGTAATCTAACAATTCCACAACAACGACCTAATACACACATCTAAGTAAAGAGATGGAGTATATACATAAATATACGGATGAGCAGCGATGACCCGAGCAGCATAGGCAAGATGCAATAGATGGTATAAAATACAGTATATACATATGAAATGAGTAATGCAGAATCTGTAAACATTATTAAAGTGACATAGCATCTCGAATCCATTGAATACAGGGGTTGACGTCAACAACCCTTCATCAAATATTCAAAAAAGGATTACAATAATGAGATGTATCGACCAATTCAAAAAAGGATAGGGGGAGCTAGACAGCCCACCGTGCCGCTTTGTAGACAACCACTCCCATTATTAGAGCAGAGAGACATGCATCATCTCTGTATATACATAATGTTTGTATGAAAAAATAAATAAGAAATACCCACATTATTTCCTTTTAGGATCCTGATTATCCACCCACAGTAGGTGGCAGAGAATGCACATCCAATTGTTGAGAACGCCATTATACCATAGAAGAAGATGATCTGTGACCCCGAAATACTTTGTTACTTTTCCCTGCTTCACAGCTGCATTCTTTTTGATGGAAACCCGAATTTTGCTTCTTACGCTTCATTTCCTTGAAAAAATCATGGGAAACGGACCATGCATTGATCATCACAATATTTATATTGTAATGAAACAGGATGGGAGCAAGGACTTAGAACCCTCGACCTTCGAAGCCCCGAAGTCCAGCGCGCTATCGACTGTGCCGCAAAACCATTCTCAAGCGGCAGAGACGATATCCGCGTTTATAAACACAGGGTCGTTACAATATTTCTATTTTTGAGAACTTTTACTTCACTACATTTCTAAAGAAAAGTATGTACCATTTACTCCACAGTTTCCCTGACACCCAAAAGTACTCATTACATGTTGAATGCTTAGCAGGACATGAAAATGGTCAATTTCACACACTTATCAAGAGAACATCCCTGGTCATCCCTTCTACCTAATCTGGCGGATTCACTAAACACAAATGCTTCGTTTTTAAATTATGTCTGAGTGTTGGGGTGTGTCCCTAGCATTACATTTACTTTTGATACTTAAGTATATTTAAAACCAAATACTTTTAGACGTTTACTCAAGTAGTATTTTACTGGGTGACTTTTATATGAGTCATTTTCTATTAAGATATCTTTACTTTTACTCAAGTATGACAACCACTTTTTTTTCAATAACTGCGTCGAATTTATTGAACGTGCATGCGTAAGTGTATACGTGGACGGCTTGGCAGAAACTGAAGCTGAAGGTTGAATTATTGTTGCGCAAATATCCAGATAATGCTGCGTGACCATTTTGCGCAATGACACTGTAGGTTTGTTCAGGGGATTAACTGTTTGCATAAACCGGTAGCCGGGAAATCATAATTTTGCGAGCTATCTACCGAGATAGGTTGGTTATACAACATATATAGTTTAGCTATCTGTGGCTAAACAATGAGCAGCCGGTCATCCTATTCCTTGGTACAGTCATTTTACTCACAATGAGTCGACAGCTGGCTAACTATTAAATAAAAGTCACACTTCAACCGTGACCCTGAAATAAAGTTAGCATGTTAGCTAGTTAGCTACACAAACGGGTTTTGACGGGAGATGTGTTGCTAACTGGCTAACAGCTAACTAGCTGGGGGAACAACAAAACCAGGCCGCGGAAACCAGTGCGGTTTCATCCTGGAATATGTTGGTTTACAGACCGTGTTACAAGCATCATTAAAACAAATAATAATCATTAGCAATAGGTTACCTGGAACTGATTTCCTGTTTGGCTGAAAATAACTGGATATGGTGAGGTCTCGTAGAGCAGCGGATAGTGTGTCCACTTTCCGAGTGAGTTTGGTCTGGATTATGAGATGCTGCAGGAAATGTTCGTGAGCGTCATATCAGCGTAGTGTTTGTGCATGTTTTGTTGGCCTCTTAGACAGACATAAATCAGGCCAAACAAATGCAAATATATATATACCTTTATTTTTTAATTACAATGACGGCATCCAATGACGGTTGTACCTTTTCAGCTCAGGGATTCGAAACAGCATCCTTTCAGGTTACTAGTCTAACACTCTAACCACTAGGTTACCTGTCACCCCAAAACATGCCATCTTTTATTACATTAGATTTATATTTGCAGTGTGATGTTAAATTATTTACAACAGTGCGGTCAGTGTATAGCATCTGTTATACTTCATGTATTAACATGAAGATAACATAACGGTGAAATGATTGATTTATAGAAGGTCTAGCCAACATACACTGAACAAAAATATAAACGCAACGTGTAAAGTGTTGGTCCCATTATTCCTGAGCTGGAATAAAGATCCCAGAAACGTTCCATAAGCACCAAAGCGTATTTCTCTCAAAATGTTGTGCACAAATTTGTTGACATCCTGTTAGTGAGCATTTATCTTTGCCAAGATAATCCATCTACCGGACAGGTGTGGAATATCAAGAATCAGATTAAACAGCATGATCATTACAGAGGTGAACCTTGTGCTGTGGACAATAAAAGGCAACTGTTTTGAGGTAGCGTGCAATTGGCATGATGACTGCAGGAATGTCCACCAGAGCTGTTGCCAGAGAAACAAATGCTAATTTCTATACCATAAGCCGCCAATGTCGTTTTAGAAATTTGGCAGTATGTCCAAACAGACTCACAACCACAGACCATGTGTATGGGTTTCTGTTGTCAATGTTGTGATGTTAGTATGTTAGCATTGGGGTTATGGTACGGGCAGGCATAAACTACAGACAATGAACAAAATGGCATTTTATAGATGGCAATTTGAATGCTCAGAGATACCGTGACGAGATCCCAAGGCCCATTGCTGAGCCATTCATCAAGTCGGCCATCACCTCATGTTTCAGCATGACAATGCACGGCCACATGTCGCAAGGATCTGTATGTAGGAGAGTTAAAATGGCTAGTCCATCAAACTTCAAATGATTAGAATAGTACACAATGCAGAAAATAACATCAGGTTGAGGTCAGAGGCCCAAGCCCGCGACCAGGAATGTTCCAAATTCAGACTGAAGGAGGAGTCAGGAACTTTACTTCTGGTTTCTATTTCATTTGTTGAACTACTAGTACTACCTGTTAATGTTAAGGAAGTAGCTTCAGTAGTACTACCTGTTAATGTTAAGGAAGTAGCTTCAGTAGTACTACCTGTTAATGTTAAGGAAGTAGCTTCAGTAGTACTGCCTGTTAAGTATTAAGGAAGTAGCTTCAGTAGTACTGCCTGTTAATGTTAAGGAAGTAGCTTCAGTAGTACTACCTGTTAATGTTAATGAAGTAGCTTCAGTAGTACTGCCTGTTAATGTTAAGGAAGTAGCTTCAGTAGTACTGCCTGTTAATGTTAAGGAAGTAGCTTCAGTAGTACTGCCTGTTAATGTTAAGGAAGTAGCTTTATTAGTACTACCTGTTAATGTTAATGAAGTAGCTTCAGTAGTACTGCCTGTTAATGTTAAGGAAGTCACTACAGTAGTACTGCCTGTTAATGTTAAGGAAGTAGCTACAGTAGTACTGCCTGTTAATGTTAAGGAAGTAACTACAGTACATTTACATTTACATTTAAGTAGTACTGCCTGTTAATGTTAAGTAAGTAGCTACAGTAGTACTGCCTGTTAATGTTAAGGAAGTAGCTTCAGTAATACTGCCTGTTAATGTTAAGTAAGTAGCTACAGTAGTACTGCCTGTTAATGTTAAGGAAGTAGTTTCCGTAGTACTGCCTGTTAATGTTAAGGAAGTAGCTTCAGTAATACTGCCTGTTAATGTTAAGGAAGTCACTACAGTAGTACTGCCTGTTAATGTTAAGTAAGTAGCTACAGTAGTACTGCCTGTTAATGTTAAGGAAGTAACTACAGTAGTACTGCCTGTTAATGTTAAGGGGAAGTAACTACTGTAGTACTGCCTGTTAATGTTAAGGAAGTAGCTTCATTAGTACTGTCTGTTAATGTTAAGTAAGTCGCTACTGTAGTACTACCTGTTAATGTTAAGGAAGTAACTACAGTAGTACTGCCTGTTAATGTTAAGAAGTAACTACAGTAGTACTGCCTGTTAATGTTAAGTAAGTAGCTACAGTAGTACTGTCTTGTTAATGTTAAGGAAGTCGCTTCCAGTAGTACTACCTGTTAATGTTAAGGAAGTAGCTACAGTAGTACTGCCTATTAATGTTGGGGAAATTCGCTACTGTAGTACTGCTTGTTAATGTTAAGGAAGTAGCTTCAGTAGTACTGCTTGTTAATGTTAAGGAAGTAGCTTCAGTAGTACTGTCTGTTAATGTTAAGGAAGTAGCTACAGTAGTACTGCCTGTTAATGTTAAGGAAGTAGCTTCATTAGTACTGTCTGTTAATGTTAAGGAAGTTAAACTACTGTAGTACTGCCTGTTAATGTTAAGGAAGTAGCTACAGTAGTACTGTCTGTTAATGTTAAGTAAGTCGCTACTGTAGTACTGCTTGTTAATGTTAAGGAAGTAGCTTCAGTAGTACTGCTTGTTAATGTTAAGGAAGTAGCTTCAGTAGTACTGTCTGTTAATGTTAAGGAAGTAGCTTCAGTAGTACTGTCTGTTAATGTTAAGGAAGTCGCTACTGTAGTACCTGCCTGTTAATGTTAAGGAAGTAGCTGCAATGTAGTACTGCCTGTTAATGTTAAGGAAATAGCTACAGTAGTACTGCCTGTTAATGTTAAGGAAGTAGCTACAGTAGTACTGTCTGTTAATGTTAAGGAAGTAGCTACAGTAGTACTGCTTATTAATGTTAAGGAAGTAGCTACAGTAGCTGGATGATATTTAAAAAAAATCTCTTTAGAATCGGACCCTTTTTTAATTTTTTGCCGAAAATGACATACAAAATTTAACTACATGTAGCTCAGGACCTGAAGCAAGGATATACATATTCTTGATACCATTTGAAAGAAACACTTTGAAGTTTGTGGAAATGTGAAATTGTGTAGGAGAATATAACAAATTAGATCTGATAAAAGATAATACACAGAAAAAAACATGCATTTTTTGTACCATCATCTTTGAAATGCAAAGAGAAAGGCCATAATGTATTATTCCAGCCCAGGCACAATTTCGATTTTGGACACTAAATGGCAGCAGTGTACGTGCAAGTTTTAGACTGATCCAATGAACCATTGGATTTATGTTCAAAAAATGTATCAAGACTGCCCAAATGTGCCTAATTGGTTTATTAATTACTTTTCAAGTTCATAACTGTGCACTCTCCTCAAACAATAGCATGGTAATCTTTCACTGTATTAGCTACTGTAAATTGGACAGTGCAGTTAGATTAACAAAATTTCAGCTTTCTGCCAATGTCAGATATGTCTATGTCCTGGCAAATGGCCTTGTTATAAAACCTCATGCTAATCGCATTAGCCTACGTTAGCTCAACCGTCCCGAGGGGGACCCACCAATCCTGTAGAGGTTGATATTAAAATCTTCTATTTTTATGTCATGAAATGTATTTTTATTTCATCTGGAACTTACGTCACTTACTAACATCCTGGCACTACCCCGTAGTTCCCGTTCTCCTCAGTCTGAGAAAACACTGAGAAAGGTATGTGTCGCAGATTACTCCTTGTGTAGAAGTCCCACAAATGTAAATAAATTAAGCATCCCAATGTTAATGCTATGGGTATTGTTATATGGGAGTGTGAGACTATTGCAACTATGCAACTTTCAGAAATGTATCGTTATTGATATAGTTTTACAGAGTGCTGAAAAGTATTGCAGTTGCTAGCTAGCATGTCTTTCTGTGATGCAGATGGCTTTGCTCAGCTACCGACGTATGTTAGCATTGCATTATGGGAGATGTAGAAGAAAGAACAACTCGTCAGATGGTGCCTTGAGAGACTGATGTATTCCTGTCTTGTCTTTTTCACAATACCATTGCAGATTTATGTAAAAGCCCAAAATAGACAGCTCCGGTGTCGCTCTTATTTCTTGTTTTTTTCTTCTGTGGTACATATAAAGACCGCTACATATACACACAATTCCTGGAATCTGAAAATGTCTCAGTTCTTCCACGGCTTGCAATTCTCACCAGACACGTCACCCATTGAGCATGTTTGGGATGTTCGACTTATACGACAGCATCTTCCAGTTCCCAGTCATGTGAAATCCATAGATTTAGGACCAAAGGAATTTATTTCAATTGACTGATTTTCCTTATATGAACTGTAACTCAGTAAAATCTTAGAAATTGTTGCATGTTGCGTTAATATTTCTCCCCCCAGTATAAATACAAAATGCAAGCAGAAATAAAACATTAATCAGTTATAAAGGTCCTCAATCAGCTTTCTGAATGACCCCTTAGCAGCATCACAACATCACATTTAACAACATTTTGAAGACTGTTCCACAAATAAGGTGCAAGAAGACTAAAAGGCTGATGTACCGAACTCAGTAGACAAAGGAGTTTCCAGAGTTAACCATCCCTGAGACCAGGTGTGGTAAACAGGTTAGCTACGGTGAGACTTTTTGTAAAGGGCTTTATAAATGAAAACATAGCAATTTATTTACCTACGTAACAGAGGGCCAACCAAACATCTGGTAGAGAATGCAGCGATGACATCACAGAGGGCCAACCAACTTACTGGTAGAGAATGCAGTGATGACATCACAGAGGGCCAACCAACTTGCTGGTAGAGAATGCAGCGATGACATCACAGAGGGCCAACCAACTTACTGGTAGAAATGCAGTGGTGACATCACAGAGGCCAACCAACTTGCTGGTAGAGAATGCAGTGATGACATCACAGAGGGCCAACCAACTTACTGGTAGAAATGCAGTGATGACATCACAGAGGGCCAACCAACTTGCTGGTAGAGAATACAGTGATGACATCACAGGGCCAACCAACTTGCTGGTAGAGAATGCAGTGATGACATCACAGATGGCCAACCAACTTGCTGGTAGAGAATGCAGTAATGACATCACAGAGGGCCAACCAACTTGCTGGTAGAATGCAGTGATGACATCACAGAGGGCCAACCAACTTGCTGGTAGAGAATGCAGTAATGACATCACAGAGGGCCAACCAACTTGCTGGTAGAGAATACAGTGATGACATCACAGAGAGACCCAACTAACTTGCTGGTAGAGAATGCAGTGATGAGCACTAAAACTGTCTCCTGTAATAAAGAGCAGTGCGCTATGATAAACTGCATCTAACTGCATCGTTACATTACAGCCTTGTTCTAAAATGGATAAATAAAACAATTCCTAACTATTTAGACACAATAATGCACAATAATGACAAAGTGAAAACAGGTTTTAGAAACCTTTGCAAATGGATAAAATAAAAAATGGAAATACCTTATTTACATAAGTATTCAGACCCTTTACTATGGGACTCTAAATTGAGCTCAGGTGCCTCCTGTTTCCATTGATCATCCTTGAGATGTTTCTACAACTTGATTGATTGGACATGAGTTGGAAAGGCACACATCTGTCTATATACAGTGCATTTGGAAAGTATTCAAGACAACTTCTTAAACATTTTGTTACATTACAGCCTTATTCTAAAATGGATTAAATTGTCGTCGTCCCCTCATCAATCTACACAAATACTCTAATCCGCAATGACAAAAAAGAATAGTTTAGACATTTTTGCTAATTTATTACAAATAGAAAACTGAAATACACATTTTACATAAGTATTCAGACCCTTAACTCAGTACTTTGTTGAAGCACCTTTGACAGAGATTACAGCCTCAAATCTTCTTGGGTATGGCCTTTACAATCTTGACACACCTGTATTTACAGAGTTTCTCCCCTTCTTCTCTGCAGATCCTCTCAAGCTCTGTCAGGTTGGATGGGGAGCGTCCTGTACAGCTATTTTCTAGTCTCTCCAGAGATTTTCGATCGGGTTCATGTCCGGACTTTTGGCTGGGCCACTCAAGGACATTCAGAGACTTGTCCCGAAGCCACTCCTGCGTTCTCTTGGCTGTGTGCTTAGGGTTGTTGTTTTGTTGGAAGGTGAACCTTCACCCCAGTTTGAGGTCCTGGGCGCTCTGCAGCAGGTTTCATCAAGGATCTTTCTATATGTTGCGCCATTCATCTTCCCTCGATCTGACTAGTCTCCCAGTCCCTCCCGCTGAAAAACATACCCACAGCATCATGCTGCCACCACCATGCTTCACCATATGAATGGTATTGGCCAGGTGATGAGCAGTGCCTGGTTTCCTTTCATCAGACTAGAGAATCTGCTTTCTCATGGTCTGAGAGTCCTTTAGGTGCCTTTTTGGCAAACTCAAGCGGGCTGTCATGTGCGTTTTACTGAGGGTGGCTTCCGTCTGGCCATTCTACCATAAAGGCCTGAAGGCTGCAGAGATGGTTGTCCTTCTGGAAGGTTCTCCCATCTCCACAGAGGAAGTCTGGAGCTCTGTCAGAGTGAGGGCTGTGGTGGTCATGACATTTTGTTCAGCCGGTGATTGTCAAGCAAATAACTGCCGGTCAGACGGTAATTGATAGTTAATTAACAAACACATTTATCATCTCCTGGCTTCCACACACAGCCTACAAACCACTGATGTAGACCTTTGTAACATCTGTTTAAAAGTCTAATACATCCATTTAACGTAGTCTACATCACAATAAATCCGTTATTTATTTTAGACAGGTCTAAAAAAAGAAACACGATATGAATAAAATCTAAATGTAGTCTATTTCAGAAGAACAGAATACCATACTCTGTAAAAGTTGTCCTTACGTTAGGTCCTGATATGGCTGTGGGCTACACTAGTTAATTTTAGCAGACAAGATTTGCTTAGAATTCCGTGGCATTATTTTTTTTAAATGATTTTATAGTATGACGAATACAATTGAACACAGCTTAGTAAAATAGCAAGGATATTTTCTACAAACAATTTAAAAGGAAGTCCGCACATGCGGCTATTCTGTGTTGAGTGGTTAACACAGGACCCTGTCCTCCGAAATGTGCTTCATGTAGAGTTACTTATGCATCTTTAGTTGTGATACAAACGTTGGGACGTATGTTCTGATTTTTTAATACATTCTAAGCCTGCATGGTGGGACTCTAAGGACGATTTGAAAAATAGTCGCAAGCTGCACACACTTCATCAGTCTCTCATTAAACATTTTGACAAGCACTTGATAATATTCACATCAGGCCTCGAATCCCCCCCCTTGTGTGGCCGTCACGGTGCCCTTGGGCTGAATATAACAATTATAATTCCCTTCTCCCAGCTGCCGTTCGCGGAAGAACTTCTCTCACATGGCTCTCTCAGATATCTACATTCCTATCAGCCAACGCCCGTCATGTGATCTGGTCCTTCTCACGGGAATTCCAGCTGAGAACTGGGCTACAGGTGAAGACCGATACATCGGGGGGATGGGTAGCCTAGTGGTTAGAGCGTTGGACTAGTAACCGGAAGATTGCAAGTTCAAACCCCCGAGCTGACAAGGTACAAATCTGTCGTTCTGCCCCTGAACAGGCAGTTAACCCACAGTTCCTAGGCCGTCGTTGAAGATAAGAATTTGTTCTTAACTGACTTGCCTTGTTAAATAAAGGCAAAAAAAAAAACTGCGCAAGCCCCTCTTTTTCAAATTCCGAGGCGCATATTGAAGAAGTTAGAACGGTCCACATTTAACCTAGTTTACGTCAACCAACAAGATGAGTAGACCTAACAAACAGCAAAAGCACTTGCCTATGTCAATCTACTATCCCCCATAGTACAAGGCCTGTGGGCTGGGCTTCATGAGGTGTGTGCGACTATGATTTGAAAAAGTCACACAAACAAAAAGGCATTTCTGTTTCTTGCCTTGCTGCACGAGTTGGGCATCATCCACAAGTGACAAACATCATCCATCAACATCATCCAGTGACAACACATCATCCACAAGTGACAACACATCATCCACAAGTGACACACACATCATCATCCACAAGCTAACATTGTCACCATATCAAACTATTCTTGATTTTAAAGTTGTCTTTACATTTATAAAATAATATGTGTGAAATTAGTTTAGTTTTGATTTAGAATGGACAGCTTTGGATAGAAAACACTAACGTTTCCAAAACTGTAAAGATATTGTCTGTGAGTATAACAGAACTGATGTTGCAGGCGAAAGCCTGAGAAAATCCAATCCGGAAGTGCCCCAGGTTTTGAAAGCGCTACGTTCCAATGAGTCCCTATTGAGCTGTGAATGTGCTATGAACCAGCTTACGCTTCCTACGTATTCCCAAGGTGTTTACAGCACTGTGACGTCGTTTTACGCATATATGTTGAAGAATACCGTAGGGGCTACATTACGCAAGTGGTCACATGATGCTCCCAGAAAATCTCGCGTAAAGTACAGAGGTAGCCATCATTCCAATCGCTTCTACTGAGAACCGTGTGGATATATTATCGAATAGATATTTCAAAAACACCTTGAGGATTGATTCTAAACAACGTTTGCCATGTTTGTCGATATTATGGAGCTAATTTGGAATATTTTTTCGGCGTTGTCGTGTCTGCAATTTCCGGTCGATTTCTCAGCCAAACGTGAAGAACAAACAGAGCTATTTCGCCTACAAAAATAATGTTTTGGGGAAAAATGAACTTTGGCTATCTACCTTGGAGTCACGTGAGTGAAAACATCCAAAGTTAATTCAGGTAAACGATTTAATTTGATTGCTTTTCTAATTTTCGTGACAAGGTTGCCTGCTGCTAGCAAGGCATAATGCCATGCTAGGCTATCGATAAACTTACACAAATGCTCGTCTAGCTTTGGCTGTAAAGCATATTTTGAAAATCTGAGATGACAGGGTGATTAACAAAAGGCTAAGCTGTGTTCCAATATATTTCACTTGTGATTTTCATGAATAGGAATATTTTCTAGGAAGATTTATGTCCATTGCGTTATGCTAATTGGTGTCAGATGATGACAACGGTCCGTTCACGGGATGGGGTGTCACTAGAGGTTTTTAAGCAAGTTTGGTAGGCTACTAATGACCATCAGCTGCATCAGAGCTCGGAGAAGCCTAATTGGTCACGTGGAATTTGACTGCCATCATGAACCCCAGTGTGGCGGTAATACGGTTACCGTAACGTTCTTGTCACCTCCTGACCAAGGCCCTTCTCCCGATTGCTCACTTTTGCCGGGCGCCAGCTCTTAGGAAGAGTCTTGGTGGTTCCAAACTTCTTCCATTTAAGAATGATGGAGGCCACTGTGTTCTTGGGGACCTTCAATGCTGCAGAAATTTTTTGGTACCCTTCCCCAGATCTGTGCCTCGACACAATCCTGTCACGGAGCTCTCACGGACAATTCCTTCGACCTCATGGTTTGGTTTTGCTCCGACATGCACTGTCTACTACACCACTTTTGTCCTCCTCTCCTCAACTTCTCTCTTTTCTCCACATTGATGTCCCTCTCACCCTCCTCCTCTTGGACAATTACATTGAAAGGACAGGCAGGCTTCCTCCAATGGGTATTCTCTCATGATTTTTAAGACTTCTTAGCTGAGTGAATCCCTCCCCACACAGAGAGCAGTGGTAAGGCTTCTCTCCACTGTGTGATCTCTGGATGATTCTTTAGGCCTCCTGCTACACGGAAATTCTTTCCACACAAGGAGCAGTGGTAAGGCTTCTCCCCTGTATGTATTCTCTCGTGTTCCTTAAGGCTTCCAGAATGGTTGAAGCTCTTCGCACATTGGGTGCAGTGGTAAGGCTTCTCTCCACTATGTACTCTCTCGTGTCTCTTAAGGTTTACTTTCTCACTGAAACTCTTCCCACATGCTGAGCAGTCAAAAGGTTTTTCTCCAGTGTGTACTCTTTGATGATTCTTTAGGTTAGTTGAGGAACTGAAACTCTTCTCACATTGAGGACAGGGGTAACTCCCACAACCAGGTGGTAGTATTGATTCTGTGGAACTGGGCTCGTTGACTGAGTCTGGGTTGGGGATCTCTCCTGTAAGAATATGAACAGATATAGGGTTAGAAACAGACAGAGGAACAAAGGCTTTAAGTTTAACAATGTAGGATTCAACAGTCATTAGGAATAACAGAGTATTGAAAGAAATACTTTGCAAGGGCTTGTTGCATTGCATTGCACATAGATAATGCCATTTTATTTCACCTTTATTTAACCAGGTAGGCTAGTTGAGAACAAGTTCTCATTTACAACTGCGACCTGGCCAAGATAAAGCAAAGCAGTGCGACACAAACAGCAACACAGAGTTACACATGGAATAAACAAGTGTACAGTCAATAACACAATAGGAAAAAAATTAAGTCTACATACAGTGTGTGCAAATGGCGTGAGGAGGTAAGGCAATACATAGGCCACAGTAATTACAATTTAGCAGATTAACACTGAGTGATAGATGAGCAGATGATGATGTGTAAGTAGTGATACTGGTGTGCAAAAGAGCAGAAAAGTAAATAAAAACAATATGAGGATGAGGTAGGTAGATTGATGGGCTATTTACAGATGACTATGTACAGCTGCAGCGATCCGGTTAGCTGCTCAGATAGCTGATGTTTAAAGTTAGTGAGGAGATAAGTCTCCAGCTTCAGCAATTCTTTGCATTTCGTTCCAGTCACTGGCAGCAGAGAAAGGCGGCCAAAGGAGGTGCTGGCTTTTTTGGGGTATGAACAGTGAGATATACCTGCTGGAGCGCGTGCTACGGGTGGGTGTGGTTATCGTGACCAGTGAACTGAGGTAAGGTGGAGCTTTACCTAGCATAGATTTATAGATGACCTGGAGACAGTGGAATCTGGCGACGAATATGTTGCGGGGCCAGCCGACGAGAGCATACAGGTCGCAATGGTGGGTGGTATATGGGGCTTTGGTAACAAAACGGATGGCACTGTGATAGACTGCATCCAGTTTGCTGAGTAGAGTATTGGAAGCTATTTTCTAGATGACATCGCCGAAGTCGAGGATCGGTAGGGTAGTCAGTTTTACTAGGGTGAGTTTGGCGTGAGTGAAGGAGGCTTTGTTGCGAAATAGAAAGCCGATTCTAGATTTGATTTTGGATTGGAGATGTTTGATATGAGTCTGGAAGGAGAGTTTACAGTCTAGCCAGACACCTAGGTATTTGTAGTTGTCCACATATTTTAGGTCAGAACCGTCCAGAGTAGTGATGCTAGTCGTGCAGGCAGCGAACGGTTGAAAAGCATGCATTTGGTTTTACTAGCATTTAAGAGCAGTTGGAGGCCACGGAATGAGTGTTGAATGGCATTGAAGCTCCTTTGGAGGTTAGTTAACAGTGTCCAAAGAAGGGCCAGATGTATACAGAATGGTGTCCTTTGCGTAGAGGTGGATCAGGGAATCACCCGCAGCAAGAGGGACATCGTTGATATATACAGAGAAAAGAGTCGGCCCAAGAATTGAACCCTGTGGTACCCCCATAGAAAGTGCCAGAGGTCCGGACAACAGGCCCTCCGATTGAACACACTGAACTCTGTCTGCGAAGCAGTTGGTGAACCAGGCGAGGCAGTCATTTGAGAAATCAAGGCTATTGAGTCTGCCGATAAGAATACGGTGATTGACAGAGTCGAAAGCCTTGGTCAGATCGATGAAGATGGCTGCACAGTACTGTCTTTTATCGGTGGTGGTTATGATATCGTCTAGGACCTTGAGCGTGGCTGAGGTGCACCCATGACCAGCTCTGAAACCAATTGTCAAATTACAATGCATTGCATATTGGTCGGTAGCCATTTTTCGGGGGCACTCGCCTCACCTCTTACACATACAGAAGTCTGAGGGTTATACTACAAAGCAGAATCAATGAGTTAGCCAGCTAACTTGCCTAAATATTAAGAATTAACATTTTATTCAACATCCAAAAACATATGTTTACATTTCTTAATGAACCAGAAAATCAATGCTTATGTTGGGTTGTTTACCTCTCTGAACCAAAGAGGATGTTAGCCTGAATTTACCTGAGTCAACAGAGGCCCTGTCCTCCTCTCGCTCTTCCCCTTCCCCTCATTGATTTCTCTCTCCTCCTCCTCCTCTTTGACAATCACATTGAGTTCCACTGTTTGATTGCAGTCCGCCAGCTTCACTGACAGCAACTCTGGACCCTGCTGTGAGCTTCTCTGGGCTGGAACACCACAACCAGAACCTGGTTCAGACATGGTAGGCTAGAGGTGGATCTAAAAGAAGAGAAGACCGAAAGAGTTCAGGGTGATTTTCACAGACCTAGATCGTGGTATAGCTCCAGAAAAGACAAACATGTATCTAAGCTAGCTAACCACACATCCGTCCAGCAGGAAACCTTTTTGCCTAAAATAAATATAGGATTGACGGCAACATCTAGTCAGATTAGGCAATAAGTGAAGAAAAACACTGGCTGTTGAGTACAAGCATATTCAGTTCAAATTCATTACTAATATCTGATACACTCAGTGATTGACATTAACACATTAGTAGCCGATTCAAACATCACCCTATAAGCAACAAAGCATTTTCTTACCTCAAAATCGCCTGGCTATTTATGTTGAATAGATTAGGGGCAATTCCAAGGTAACAGAGTGATGCTGACACACAGAGTTGTCACTTTAAAAATGTATGAAAAACCAATGAATGTAAAGTTAAACAATCCATACGACTCCATGGAGCACAAGCACTGTTTCCACTGAACATTCTACAACGTTAAACAATCCATGCGACTCTTTGCACAAGGCCTACTTCTAACCCTAACCCTACTTCTAACCCTAACCCTACTTCTAACCCTAACCCTACTTCTAACCCTAACCCTACTTCTAACCCTACTTCTAACCCTAACCCTACTTCTAACCCTAACCCTACTTCTAAACCTAACCCTACTTCTAACCCTAACCCTACTCCTAACCCTACTTCTAACCCTACTCCTAACCCTACGTCTAACCCTAACCCTACTTCTAACCCCAACCCTACTTCTAACCCTAACCCTACTTCTAACCCTAACCCTACTTCTAACCATTTCCACACAGAATGACAAACCGTCATTGTGTTAACAAACTTTGTATCCGCATCGTTCTTCAAGTCAACGTGTTTTTGTATCATTTTCAGTCTTAATTGTTAAAAGTAGTTTCGAATCGTTTGGTTTAATTCCATTATGAAGTGTAAGAATTATAGAATGTTCATCCACTAGGAGCAGTGGAATTAGTGTTGAGAGTCTTGTTAAAAGTAGCTTAGAATCGTTTGGTTTAATTCCATTATGAAGTGTAAGAATTATAGAATGTTCATCCACTAGGAGCAGTGGAATTAGTGTTGAGAGTCTTGATTGTCAACACAACAAAACAAGAGCAACAGTATGGTGTCTTTAATAGTCAATGTATACAATCACTCACTGTGATATGGCTTTACACTGGTAACACTCCAAATAATAAAGAGCAGTGGACTGTTTTCTCAAACCATCAGCGTTAAACATTCAATAATAAAACAGTAGCTTTCCCAAAACCACATTCAAAATTCAGCAAGGTGAAACAAAGTATTTTTCACTCAGTAACCCCTCAATAACCAATAACATAACACAAGCTGGTGACATATTAAAACAGGTCATTCAACCATAACCTTGTAGATAATCAACCTTAAGATTGTCAGATAAATGGGCGGCCCGTCAGGAAGTCCAGGATCCAGTTGCAGAGGGAGGTGTTTAAACCCAGGGCCCTTAGTTTAGCGATGAGCTAGCTTGGGGGGCACTATGGTGTTGAACGCTGAGCTGTAGTCAACCAACAGCATTCTCACGTGTTCCTGTTGTCCAGGTGGGACAGGGCAGTGTGGAGTGCAATAGAGATTGGGTCATTTGTGGAACTGTTGAGGCGGTATGTGAATTGGAGTGAGACCTGGGTGTCTGGGGTGATGGTGTTGATGTGAGCCATGACCAGCAGTGAGACCTGGGTGTCTGGGGTGATGGTGTTGATGTGAGCCATGACCAGCAGTGAGACCTGGGTGTCTGGGGTGATCTGGCAGTGAGACCTGGGTGTCTGGGGTGATGGTGTTGATGTGAGCCATGACCAGCAGTGAGACCTGGGTGTCTGGGGTGATGGTGTTGATGTGAGCCATGACCAGCAGTGAGACCTGGGTGTCTGGGGTGATGGTGTTGATGTGAGCCATGACCAGCAGTGAGACCTGGGTGTCTGGGGTGATGGTGTTGATGTGAGCCATGACCAGCAGTGAGACCTGGGTGTCTGGGGTGATGGTGTTGATGTGAGCCATGACCAGCAGTGAGACCTGGGTGTCTGGGGTGATGGTGTTGATGTGAGCCTGACCAGCAGTGAGACCTGGGTGTCTGGGGTGATGGTGTTGATGTGAGCCATGACCAGCAGTGAGACCTGGGTGTCTGGGGTGATGGTGTTGATGTGAGCCATGACCAGCAGTGAGACCTGGGTGTCTGGGGTGATGGTGTTGATGCCATGACCAGCCTAGAGATGTGAGTCCTACGTGGTGGCAGTCATTTAGACAGGTTACCATGGCATTCTTGGGCACAAGGACTATGGTGGTCTGCTTGAAACATGTAGGTATTACAGACTGTGTCAGGGAGAAAATGTCTTGCCAGCCGGTCAGCTCTGCGTATGCGTCCTAGTAATCCGTCTGGCCCTGCAGCCTTGTGAATGTTAACTTATTTAAAAGGTCTTACTCACATCCGCTATGGAGAGCGTGATCACACAGTTGTCCGGAAAGGCTGATGCTTTCATGCATGGTTCAGTGTTGCTTGCCTCGAAGTGAGCATAGAAGGCATTTAGCTCTTCTGGTACGTCTGTGTCACTGGGCAGCTCGTGGCTGGGTTTCGCTTTGTAATCTGTGGTAGTTTGCAAGCGCTGCCACATCCAACGAGCAACAGACCCGGTGTAGTAGGATTCAAACTTGATCCTGTATTAACGCTTTGCCTGTTTTATGGTTCGTCGGAGGGCATAGCGGGGTTTCTTATAAGTGTACAGATTAGTGTCCCACTCCTTGAAAGCGGAAGCTCTAGCCTTTAGCTCAGTGCAGATGTTGCCTGTAATCCATGGCTTCTGGTTGGGATATGTACGTATAGTCACTGTGGGGACAAAATCGTTGATGCACTTATTAATGAAGCCGGTGACTGATGTGGTGTACTCCTCAATGCCATCAGATGATTCCGGGAACATATTCCAGTCTGTGTTAGCAAAACAGTCGTGTAGCTTATCATCCTCTTCGTCGGACCACTTCTGTATTGAGTGAGTTACTGGTACTTCCTGTTTGAGTTTTTGCTTGTAAACAGGAATCGGGAGGATGATTTGCCAGACTGAGAGCGAGGCAGAGCTTCGTATGTGTCTGTGTAGTGAAAGGTGATTTAGAGTTTTGCACAGGTGCATGATGATAGAAATTAGGTAAAACTGATCACCGGCCACTAGGTGTGCCGTCTCTGGATGAGCATTTTCTTGTTTGCTTATGGCCTGATACAGCTAGGTGAGTCACCATTAAGTGTTGCCGACAACACACAGCGTGGTGCCAGGACAACAACCTCTCCCTCAAACAAGACAAAGACGCTGACAGTGGACTACAGGAAACGAAGGGCCGAGCACGCCACCATTCACATTGACGGGTCTGTAGGGGAGGGGCCGAGAGCTTCAAGTTCCTCTGTGTTCACATCACTAAAGAACTATCATAGTCCAAACTAGAGGTCAACCGATTAATCGAAATGGCCGATTAATTAGGGGGCGATTTCAAGTTTTCATAACAATCTGTATTTTGGGATTTGTTTAACTCGGCAAGTCAGTTAAGAACACATTCTCTTCATATTTTTAATAACGGCCTAGGAACGGTGGGTTAACTGCCTCGTTCAGGGGCAGAACGACAGATTTTCACATTGTCAGCTCGGGGGACCCAATCTTGCAATCTTACAGTTAACTAGTCCAACGCAATAACGACCTGCCTCTCTCTCGTTGCACTCCACAAGGAGACTGACTATTACGTCAATGCAGTAAGCCAAGGTAAGTTGCTGGCTAGCATTAAACTTATAAAAAACAATCAATCATAATCACTAGTTAACTACACATGGTTGATATTATTAGATATTATCTAGCGTGTCCTGCGTTGCATATAATCTGACTGAGCATACAAGTATGTGACTGAGCGGTGGTAGGCAGAAGCAGGCGCGTAAACATTAATTCAAACAGCACTTTTGTGCGTTTTTGCCAGCAGCGCTTCGTTGTGCGTCAAGCTGTTTATGACTTCAAGCCTATCAACTCCCGAGATGAGGCTGGTGTAACCGAAGTGAAATGGCTAGCTAGTAATAACTACAACCTAAAACTTCTTACCTGGGAATATTGAAGACTCATGTAAAAATTAACCACCAGGTTTCATATGTTCTCATGTTCTGAGCAAGGATCTGAAATGTTAGCTTTCTTACAAAGTGTGACGGATGTAAAACGGCTAGCTTAGTTAGCGGTGCACGCTAAATAGCGGTTCAATCGGTGATGTCACTTGCTCTGAGACCTTGAAGTAGTGGTTCCCCTTGCTCTGCAAGGACCGCGGCTTTTGTGGAGCGATGGGTAACGATGCTTGGAGGATGACTGTTGTTGATGTGTGCAGAGGGTCCCTGGTTTGCGCCCGGTATGGGCGAGGGGACGGTCTAAAGTTATACTGTTACATTGATGCTGTTGACCCGGATCACTGGTTGCTGCGGAAAGAGGAGGAGGTCAAAAGGGGGGTGAGTGTAACGGATGTGAAACGGCTAGCTTAGTTAGCGGGACGCGCTAAATAGCGTTTCAATCGGTGACGTCACTTGCTCTGAGACCTTGAAGTAGTGATTCCCCTTGCTCTGCAAGGGCCGCGGCTTTTGTGGAGCGATGGGTAACGATGCTTGGAGGATGGCTGTTGTTGATGTGTGCAGAGGGTCCCTGGTTCGCGCCCGGTTATGGGCGAGGGGACGGTCTAAAGTTATACTGTTACAATAGCACATATTGCACTTTTACTTTCTTCTCCAACACTTTGTTTTTGCATTATTTAAACCAAATTGAACATGTTTCATTATTTACTTGAGGCTAAATCGATTTTATTGATGTTAATCGGTATCGGCTTTTGGTCCTCCAATAATCGGTATCGGCGTTGAAAAATCATAATCGGTCGACCTCTAGTCCAAACACACCAACACAGTCGTGACGAGGGCACGACCATGCCTCTCCCACCTCAGGAGGCTGAAAAGATTTGGCATGAGGCCCTCAGATCCTCAAAAGTTATACAGCTGCAACACAGAGCATCTTGACTGGCTGCATCACCGCTTGGTATGGGAACTGCTTGGCATTCGACAGCAAGGCTCTACAAAGGGTAGTGCGTACGGCCCAGTATATCACTGGGGCCGAGCTCCCTGCCATCCAGGACCTCTATACCAGGCGGTGTCAGAGGAAGGCCCTAAAAATTGTCAAAGACTCCAGCCACCAAAGTCATCTCTACTACCGCATGACCAGCGGTAGCAGAGCTGACTTGGGTGGCTGGAGTCTTTGAACTCAGTGGACTTGGAGACTAGAAGTGTTCCTGGGGGTGTAAACTCAGTGGACTTGAGACTAGACCTGGGGTGTAGAGTGGACTTGGAGACTGTTTCCTGGGGGTGTAAACTCAGTGGACTTGGAGACTAGAAGTGTTCCTGGGACTGTAAACTCAGTGGACTTGGAGACTAGAAGTGTTCCTGGGACTGTAAACTCAGTGGACTTGGAGACTAGAAACGTGTTCCTGAGTAGAATGGACCTTTTACTGCAGCACAACGTACACAAGATAAGAGTACACACAAACAACGTTGTTGACCATTTAGGATTCAAATAAACAAAAACAAATAAATAAATCACATATCTTATATAAAATATTTAATTATTCTTCGTATGATAACAAGTATAAAATGTATCGATAATTCAGCACTAATTATTAATTTATAAAATATACCCAGAGACGAAGAGAGGACCAACTCGGCTGCAAATCTGTCTCCCTCCAGCAGGGGCCGTTCTCTTGTTTCACCCACCAAGCAGGCAGTTTTGTATGGAGGTCAATGAGAGTGAGTCGAATTTGGTCAACAACAAAAGCAATGACTTAATTGCTACACTAGATGAATTTGATTAAATAAAAGTTTCGTAATGCTTAAGTCGTTATGACTGTACTGATATAAAACTAGGACACGTGACACGCTACTTTTAGGAGAAACCCCCCCCCACTATATTGGAGTTGTCTTGAGATGGCTATGCATATTCATGGCATGAGGCTAGTAGCATAGCATATCTCTCCACTGAATACAGGTAGTTGATGTCAACAACCCTCATCAAATATCAAAAACGGATTACAATAAATGAGATGAGGCCACCAGTTCAGAGAGTTAGACAGACACTGTGTGGACAACCACTCCCATTATTAGGGCGGAGAGACATGCATCCTCTTCAGTTTATCCATAATGTTTGGTAAACATGACTGGACTCTTATTCTGAAGGATTCCATAATGTTTGGTAAACACGGCGGGACTCTTATTCTGAAGGATTCCATAATGTTTGGTAAACACAAGACTCTTATTCTGAAGATTCCATGTTTGACTCTTATTCTGAAGGATTCCATAATGTTTGGTAAACATGACGGGACTCTTATTCTGAAGGATTCCATAATGTTTGGTAAACACGGCGGGACTCTTATTCTGAAGGATTCCATAATGTTTGGTAAACATGAAGGATTCCATAATGTTTGGACTCTTATTCTGAAGGATTCCATAATGTTTGGTATCTTATTCTGATTCCAACGGGACTCTTAAAGGATTCCAAATGATACCAATGACAACAACCGGTTCCAAGAAGCGAGTAAGATGGAAAAGACGACTGTGCTTGAATCTGAAAGTGTGACAAGTGGAGTGTGTGATAACGAATGGAAACTAGTGAAATCAAAGAATGGGAAACAAAAACGGGCCAAAGTTGTAGTAGAAGACAAGGACCGGTCCAATAACGTATTTATTATCGGACTGCATTGTTTTGGACAAGGAGGTTAATTTGGGAAATCCATTTGTAATACCGAGGACTGTGAAGAACGCAGTGGGAAAGGTGAGCCTACGTCAGAAGTAACCTGTATTGATCTTCGGAGCCTGCCAAAGGAGGATATAGCTGACGAGTCCCAGGATTGGTCAGTGCACGTCACCTGACCCGTATGGTGAATGGAAGGAAGGGGAAAAGCCTGTCGATATTATTGTCGTTTGAGGAGACTCTACCTGAACAAGTGAAGCTTGGATATAATATAAATAATAATATATGCCATTTAGCAGACGCTTTTATCCAAAGCACTTAGTCATGTGTGCATACATTCTACGTATGGGTGGTCCCGGGGATCCAATTGGCGTTACAAGCGCCATGCTCTACCAACTGAGCTACAGAAGGACCACAGGATATGTGAGAGGTGCGTTCCCCTCCTGATGCGGTCAGAGCATTTATGTCCAAACCATTACAGTCAGGATCAATATGATCAAATGTTTGCAGATGGGAGAAGTATGATATTGAAGAATCTGTGAATGGAAAATGTTGCAACTGTGGTGGGGATCATACTTCCTTGAGTGCCCTGTTAGTGATGTCGAGGTGTCAAGGATCAGGGCTGTGCAGCAGATCTCCTATGTGGAGGCAGTGAAGAGAGTCGAAGGGGGAAGAGAGGCAACAGTGTTGAAGATATGACAGGGGGAGGCATTGCAACCAGTTGCTAGTGTTTTAAGGTAAATCAAGTGATCTGGATAAACTCATTGTAAAGAAGGGGGGGATTGTGTGGCATTTATAGCCACGGGGATTAATTGTACAACACAAATGTCTTACAAGCCCAAGAAGCTGGATATCATTATATCTGCAGCAGATGTGTTTTGGGTCTAGAAGACTTCATGGCAGAAGCACTGCAATGACTATTGTTGCTAGGAAATGTCCCATCCTCACAGGAGCATCGTTCTTCAAAGTTGTTGTTTTTTTAATGTAGGAGTGCAAAGTTGAATTGAGTTATTGCAGACGGCTCATTTCACAGAGTAGGCATTCCCTAACGGAAATATGCAGATGTATGAACGGGCCAATAGGATCTCGCTTGCTCACGCTCATTCTGCCCACTATAATCAGTTCCCATTGGAAACGACAGGCTGTGGTTTATCTTAGTTTAGTTATAAAAATCTTTGGCCTTTTTATTTTTGATGGAAACCCACATTTTGATTGACATTCCTTCTTAATTTGCTTGAAAACGTTATGGAACAATGGTTACGCCTTGATCACGCCACCACAATGTATTTTGGTGCACCAGAAGTACATTCATTAATTCAAATCAAATCTTATTGGTCACATACACATGGTTAGCAGATGTTAATGCGAGTGTAGCGAAATGATTGTGCTTCTAATTCCGACCATGCAGTAATATCTAACAATTTCACAACTACCTTTTACACACACACACACACACACACACACACACACACACACACACACACACACACACGTGTAAAGGAATGAATAAGAAGATGTACATATACAGATAGACACAGGCAAGATGCAGTAGATGGTCTAGAGTGCAGTATATACATATGAGATGAGTAATGTAGGGTATGTAAACATTATATAAAGTGGCATTGTTTAAAGTGACTAGTGATACGTTACATCAAGATGCAGTAGATGGTCTAGAGTGCAGTATATACATATGAGATGAGTAATGTAGGGTATGTATACATTATATAAAGTGGCATGGTTTAAAGTGACTAGTGATACGTTACATCAAGATGCAGTAGATGGTATAGAGTACAGTATATTCAGTATATCTTGATGATAGCGGGATGAACAGGCAGTGGAACTATGCGTTTGCCTTGCAGTGCGTTCTGTGTGGTGCATACGTTGAATTTATCAAAAGTGCGCAAATATCCAGATGATGCTGCGTACCATTTTGCGCAATGACACTGTAGGTTTGTTCAAGGGATTAACTTTTGCATAATCGGGAAGCCGGGAAGTTTAGCAACGGTTAGTCATAATATTGCGAGTTAGCTACCTAGATAGGTTAGTTATACAAATATTTGGTTTGGCTAAACAATGAGCAGCCGGTTAGCTAATTCCTCGCTACAGTCATTTTACTGAAGATGAGTCGACAGCTGGCTAACTATGAAATAAAAGTCACACTTCAACCGTGACCCTGAAATAAAGTTAGCATGTTAGCTAGTTAGCTACACAAACGGGTTTTGACGGGAGATGTGTTGCTAACTGGCTAACAGCTAACTAGCTGGGGGAACAACAAAACCAGGCCGCGGAAACCAGTGCGGTTTCATCCTGGAATGTGTTGGTTTACAGACCGTGTTACAAGCATCATTAAAACAAATAATAATCATTAGCAATAGGTTACCTGGAACTGATTTCCTGTTTGGCTGAAAATAATTTGAGGAAATGGTGAGGTCTCGTAGAGCAGCGGAAACAATGTGTCCACTTTCTGAGTGAGTTTGGTCTGGATTATGAGATGCTGCAGGAAATGTTCGTGAGCGTCGTATCAGCGAAGTGTTTGTGCATGTTTTACCGGTCTCCGACGGAAAGAAGTCAGGCAAAACACACGAAAATAGATATTTCAACCAAAACAAGACCGCTATCATTACATTCTATCTGCAGTGTGATGTTATATTATTCCAATAGTGTATAGCATCTGTTATCCTTTATTATCACCATGTTACTATACTGACTTGTAATCGATAAATACAATCTACCAACGAAGAAGATGCATTACAGACAGTAGCCATGAAGTGCCATTTCGTGCTTTGAAAGGCTGGTCATGGCTCACAACAGCATCCTTCCGGATACCGTAGACCAGGTATTAAAAATGTGATTCACATTAAAAACAGTCCATTTATATTTTCCAACGGGCTATACATTTGGGTGAGGGTTTTTCTAGCCGGAATAGCCTCGTTTCACTGCCAAAAATACAAATTAAACCATCTAGTGTTCAGTGAAATAACAAAATGTCAAATAATTAACATCCAATCACATTAACCGCTGCTTTCTCGTGGGAATTCCAAACGTAGCTGCTGCTCATGTTGGTATCTGTACTGATGGCACAAAGGCCAAGACAGGGAGACATAGTGGAGTGGTAACGCTCGTGCAAACAGTTGCTCCCGACGCCACTTGGGTTTACTGCAGCATCCACCGCAGCTTGAAAGACGTTTGACACTACAGTGAAAATGGTGAACTTATTAAAGCAAGGCCCTGAACTTGTATTTTCTGCACTACGTTAAGGATATGAGCAGTGACCATGTAACGTTTTTACAACATACAGAAGAAGTGCGCTGGTTATCAACGGGCAAAGTGTTGACACGTTTATTTCAATTGAGATGAGCTTAACGTTTTCACTGACCATAATCACTTGTCTGACCTCTTGCATGATGAGTTTCTCACACGACTGGCCTATCTGGGAGATGGTTTTTCTCACCTGAATGATCTGAATCTAGGATTAGACGGACTCTCCGTAACTATATTCAACGTGGGGACAACATCAAGGCTATGGTTAAGAAGTTGGAGCTCTTCTCTGTCTGCATTAACAAGGACAACACACACGTCTTTCGATAATTGTATGATTTTTTTGTGTGCAAATTAACTCAAGCTTACGGACAATGTCAAGTGTGATATAGGAAGCACCTGAGTAAGTTGGGTGCGCAATTATGCAGGTACTTTCCCGAAACGGATGACGCAAACAACTGGATTCATTATCCCATTCATTGCCTGCCTCCAGTCTACTTACCGATATCTGAACAAGAGCCTCATCAAAATAGCAACAAGCGGTTCTGTGAAAAATTGAATTTAAAATCAGAAGGCACTGCCAGATTTCCTGCCTTGGCAAACCACTGTTAAGACACTGATGCCCTTTGCAACCACGTACCTATGCGAGAGTGGATTCCCTGCCCTCACGAGCACGATAACTAAATACAGGCACAGACTGTGTGTGGAAAATGATTTTAAGACTGTGACTCTCTCCAATACAACCCAACACTGCAGAGTTATGTGCATCCTTTCAAGCACAGCCTTGTCATTAATCTGTGGTGAGTTACTCACAGTTTTCAATGAACACATAAAGCTTCATATGTGAGATGGCTAAATAAAGTACAACATTATTGATTATTATTATTTGTGCCCTGGTACTATAACAGCTCTTAGTCACTTCCCACGAGGCGGGTTGCGACAAACTCACTCTTATGTTTAATAAATGTATCGTATAGTGTGTGTGTGTGTGCAGGTTTAGAATGATTTGAGAATTTGACAAACATTTGAGACTGCGCTGACCTTGGTGCTAAGAGGAGGATTCGCAGCTAGAGGTCAAATGTTTTGAAGGGGTACGAGACTATAAAACATTTAGGAACCACTGATGTAGACGTTTCTTTCAGGTCTCTCCGTGTAACCACATATTCTGTTTGTCTTCAGCAGGTGAAAGACCACACCTCTCAGAGGTGTGAGTTATACAAATAAGGGAAATGTATAGGTATCTGTAAGATAGTTAAATAAACAGTAAAATTATTGATTATTATTGGTACCCTGGTCCTATAAGAGCTCTGTCACTTCCCACAAGCCGGGTTGTGAAAAAAAAACCTCATTATGTTTAATAAATGTGTGTGTGGCAGGCTTACAATGATGGCAAAAAACTACACTTGAATGTGCGCTGACCCTGGTGCTAGAGGGGGTACACGCAGCTGGAGGTTGAATGTTTGAAGAGGTACAGGACTATGAAAAGTTCAGAAACCACTGCCCAAGACCCATTCTAATTTGCATACTTCCCCAACAGATCCACTGATTATGCAATCCCAATCCCAATCGCACTCCACACTGCCCTTTCCCACCTGGACAAAGGAACACCCATGTGAGAATGCTATTCATTGACTACAGCTCAGCGTTCAACACCATAGTGCCCACAAAGCTCATCACTAAACCAAGGACCCTGGGACTAAACCTCTCCCTCTGCAACTGGATCCTGGACTTCCTGACAGGCCGCCCCTGGTGGTAAGGGCAGGCAACAACACGTCTGCCATGCTGATCCTCAACACTGGGGGCACTCATGGGGTGTGTAATTAGTTCCTCCTGTACTCCCTTGTTCACCTGCGACTGCATGGCCAAACATGACTCCAACACCATCATTAAGTTTGCTGATGACAACAGTGGTAGGCCTGATCACCGACGATAGCCTATAAGGGAGGTGGTCAGAGAACTGTCAGTGTGGTGCTAAAGACAACAACCTCTCCCTCAATGTGAGCAAGACAAAGGAGCTGATCGTGGACTACAGGAAAAGGGGCCCAACAGGCCCCCATTAACATCAATGGTGCTGTAGTGGAGCGGGTCGAGTTTCAAATTCCTTGGCGTCAACATGACCAACGACCTATCAGTGTCCAAACACACCAAGACTGTCGTGAAGAGGGCACAACCAAACCTTATCCCCCTCAGGAGACTGGAAAGATTTGGCATGGGTGCCCTGATCCTCAAAAAGTTCTACAGCTGCACCATGGAGAGCATCCTGACTGACTGCATCGCCGCCTGGTATGGCAACTGCTCGGGCGCTACAGAGGGTAGTGTGTACGGCCCAGTACATAACTGGGGCCAAGCTTCCTGCAATCCAGGACCTATACTAGGCGTGTCAGAGGAAAGCCCATAAAATTGTCAGAGACTTCGTCACCCAGGTCATAGACTGTTTTCTCTGCTACCGCACGGTAAGCAGTACCGGAGCACCAAGTCCAGGACTAAAAGGCTCCTTAATAGCTTCTAACCCCAAGCCATAAGACTGCTGAACAGCTTCTACCCCCAAGCCATAAGACTGCTGAACAGCTTCTAGCCATAAGACTGCTGAACAGCTTTACCCCAAGCCATCAGACTGCTGAACAGCTTCTACCCCCAAGCCATCAGACTGCTGAACAGCTTCTACCCCAAGCCATAAGACTGCTGAACAGCTTTTACCCCCAAGCCATAAGACTGCTGAACAGCTTCTAACCCCAAGCCATCAGACTGCTGAACAGCTTCTAACCCCCCAAGCCATAAGACTGCTGAACAGCTTCTAACCCCAAATCAGACTGCTGAACAGCTTCTAACCCCCACTGCTGAACAGCTTCTAACCCCCAAAGCCATCAGACTGCTGAACAGCTTCTAACCCCAAGCCATCAGAGAGCTGAACAGCTTCTAACCCCAAGCCATCAGAGAGCTGAACAGCTTCTAACCCCAAGCCATCAGAGAGCTGAACAGCTTCTAACCCCAAGCCATCAGAGCTGAACAGCTTCTAACCCCAAGCCATCAGACTGCTGAACAGCTTCTAACCCCAAGCCATCAGACTGCTGAACAGCTTCTAACCCCAAGCCATCAGACTGCTGAACAGCTTCTAACCCCAAGCCATCAGACTGCTGAACAGCTTCTAACCCCAAGCCATCAGACTGCTGAACAGCTTCTAACCCCAAGCCATCAGAGAGCTGAACAGCTTCTAATCCTCCAAGCCATAAGAGCTGAACAGCTTCTACTCCTCCAAGCCATAAGACTGCTGAACAGCTTCTAACCCCAAGCCATAAGACTGCTGAACAGCTTCTACCCCCAAGCCATAAGACTGCTGAACAGCTTCTAACCCCAAGCCATAAGACTGCTGAACAGCTTCTAACCCCCAAGCCATAAGAGCTGAACAGCTTCTAAGCCCACTGCTGACTGCTGAACAGCTTCTAACCCCAAGCCATCAGAGCTGAACAGCTTCTAACCCAGCTTCAACCCCAAGCCATCAGCTGGAACATCAACCCCAAGACCAGAGAGCTGAACAGCTTCTAACCCCAAGCCATAAGACTGCTGAACAGCTTCTAACCCCAAGCCATAAAACTGCTGGAACAGCTTCTAACCCCATGCCATAAGACTGCTGAACAGCGTCTAACCCCAAGCCATCAGACTGCTGAACAGCTTCTAACCCCCCCCAAGCCATAAGAGCTGAACAGCTTCTAACCCAAGCCATAAGAGCTGAACAGCTCTAGCCATAAGAGCTGAACAGCTTCTAACCCCAAGCCATAAGAGCTGAACAGCTTCTAACCCCAAGCCATCAGAGAGCTGAACAGCTTCTAACCCCAAGCCATCAGAGAGCTGAACAGCTTCTAACCCCAAGCCATCAGAGAGCTGAACAGCTTCTAACCCCAAGCCATCAGAGAGCTGAACAGCTTCTAACCCCAAGCCATCAGACTGCTGAACAGCTTCTAACCCCAAGCCATCAGACTGCTGAACAGCTTCTAACCCCAAGCCATTCTAACCCCAAGCCATAAGACTGCTGAACAGCTTCTAACCCCAAGCCATCAGACTGCTGAACAGCTTCTAACCCCAAGCCATCAGACTGCTGAACAGCTTCTAACCCCAAGCCATAAAACTGCTGAACAGCTTCTAACCCCATGCCATAAGACTGCTGAACAGCTTCTAACCCCATGCCATAAGAGCTGAACAATTCATCAAATGGCCACCGGACTATTACATTGTTCGGGTAGATTAGGGCCTAATGAATTTATTTAAATTTTTTAAAACCGATTTCTTATATGAACGGTAACTCAGTAAAAACTTAGAAATTGTTGCGTTAATATCTCCTCCCAGTATAAATACAAAATGCAAGCAGAAATAAAACATTAATCAGTTATAAAGGTCCTCAATCAGCTTTCTGAATGACCCCTTAGCAGCATCAAAACATCACATTTAACAACATTTTGAAGACTGTTCCACAAATAAGGTGCAAGAAGACTAAAAGCTGATGTACCGAACTCAGTAGAGACCAAAGGAGTTTCCAGAGTTAACCATCCCTGAGACCGGTGTGATAAACAGGTTAGCTACGGTGAGACTTTTTGTAAAAGGGCTTTATAAATGAAAACATAGCAATTTATTTACCTACGTAACAGAGGGCCAAACAAACATCTGGTAGAGAATGCAGCGATGACATCAGAGGGCCAACCAACTTGCTGGTAGAGAATGCAGTGGTGACATCACAGCGGGCCAACCAACTTGTTAGTAGAGAATGCAGTGGTGACATCACAGCAGGCCAACCAACTTGCTGGTAGAGAATGCAGTGGTGACATCACAGAATTGTTAGTAGAGAATGCAGTGGTGACATCACAGCGGGCCAACCAACTTGCTGGTAGAGAATGCAGTGGTGACATCACAGCGGGCCAACCAACTTACTGATAAGAGAATGCAGTGCTTCTACACCTGCATTGCTTGCTGTTTGGGGTTTTAGGCTGGGTTTCTGTACAGCACTTTGAGATATCAGCTGATGTACGAAGGGCTATATAAATACATTTGATTTGCAGTGGTGAGTTCTAAAACTGTCTCCCGTAATAAAGAGCATTGCGCTATGATAAACTGCATCTAACTGCTTTAATGAAGCTGCGTTCATATTACAGCCCATTCGGAAAGGATTCAGACCCCCTTCACTTTTTACACATTTTTGTTACATTTGTCTTATTCTAAAAATGGATTTTAAAAATAGTTTATCGTCACTTTTATATCCCATAATGACAAAGCAAAAACAGGTTTTTAGAAATTTTAGCAAATTTATTTAAAATAACACATTAACATAAGTATTCAGACCCTTTACTCAGTACTTTGTTGAAGCACCTTTGGCAGCGATTACAGCCTCAAGTCTTCTTGGGAATGACGCTACAAGCTTGGCACACCTGTATTTGGGGAATTTCTCCCATTCTTCTCTGCAGATCCTCTCAAGCTCTGTCAGGTTGGATGGGGAGCGCCGCTGCACAGCTATTTTCAGGTCTCTCCAGAGATTTTCGATCGGGTTCAAGTCCGGCTCTGGCTGGGCCACTCAAGGACATTCAGAGACTTGTCACGAAGCCACTCCTGGGTTGTCTTTGCTGTGTGCTTAGGGTCGTTGTCCTGTTGGAAGGTGAACCTTTGACCCAGTCTAAGGTCCTGAGCACTCTGGAGCAGGTTTTCATCAAGGATCTCTCTGTATTTTTCTCTGCTCATCTCTCCCTCAATCCTGACTAGTCTCCCAGTCCCGGCAGCTGAAAAACATCCCCACAGCATGATGCTGCCACCACCATGCTTCACCATGGGGATGGTGATGTGACGCTTGGCATTCAGGCCAAAGAGTTCAATCTTGTTTTCACCAGACCAGAGAATCTTGTTTCTCATGGTCTGAGAGTCCTTTAGGTGCCTTTTGGCAAACTCCAAGCGGGCTGTCATGTTCCTTTTACTGAGGAGTGGCTTCCATCTGGCCACTCTACCATAAAGGCCTGATTGGTAGAGTGCTGCAGAGATGGGAGAACCTCCCAGAAGGACAACCATCTCCACAGAGGAACTCTGGAGCTTTGTCAGAGTGACCATCGGGTTCTTGGTCACCTCCCTGACCAAGGCCCTTCTCCCCAAATTGCTCAGTTTGGTCGGGCGGCCAGGTCTAGGAAGAGTCTTGGTGGTTCCAAACTTCTTCCATTTAATAATGATGGAGGCCACTGTGTTCTTGGGGACCTTCAATGCTGCAGAAATCTTTTGGTACCCTTCCCCAGATCTGTGCCTCGACACAATCCTGTCTCGGAGCTCTACGGACAATTCCTTCGACCTCGTGCCTTGTTTTTTGCTCCGACATGCACTGTCTACTACACCGCTATTGTCCTCAACTTCTTTCTTTTCTCCCTCCTCCTCTTGGACAATTACATTAAAAGCACAGGCAGGCTTCCCTCCAATGGATGTTCTCTCATGACTTTTAAGACTTCTTAGCTGAGTGAATCCTCCCCACACAGAGAGCAGTGGTAAGGCTTCTCCCCTGTAGGTACTCTATGTGTAAGGCTTCCAGAATGAATGATGAAGCTCTTCCCACATTTGGTGCAGTGGTACGGCTTCTCTACACTATGTACAATCTCATGCCTCGTGAGGTTGACTTTTACACTGAAACTCTTCCCACATGTGGCACTGTGGAATGGTTTCTCTCGAGTGTGTACACTCTGATGATTCTTTAGCTTACCAGAGGAACTGAAACTCTTCCCACATTGAGGACAGGGGTAACGACCACAACCAGATAGTCTTGATGTATCTGGGTCAACTACACCACTAGGTTCCTGCTCTTCCCTCTTTTCCTTATCGATTTCCTCATCCTCCTCCTCCTCCTCCTCTTTGACAATCACATTGAAAGTACAGGTAGGCTTCTTTCCACTGTGTGATTTCTTATGAGTTTTCAGGTCTCCTGCTCGATTGAAACACTTCCCGCAAAGAGAGCAGTGGTAAGGTTTCTCCCATGTATGTAGTCGCTGGTGTTCCTTAAGGCTTCCTGAGTGATTGAAGCTCTTCCGACACGTGGTGCCGTGGTAAGGCTTCTCTCCACTATGTACTCTCTCATGTCTCTTAAGATGTACTTTCTCACTGAAACTCTTCCCACATGCCGAGCAGTCAAAAGGTTTCTCTCCAGTGTGTACTCTTTGATGATTCTTTAGATGAGTTGAGGAACTGAAACACTTTCCACATTGAGGACAGGGTAACTCCCACAACCAGGCAGTCTTGATGCTGTGGAACTGGGCTCGTTGACTGAGTCTGAGTTGGGCATCTCTCCTGTAAGAATATGAACAGATTTAGGGTAAGAAACAGACAGAGGAACAAAGGCTTTAAGTTTAATAATGCAGGATTCAGTCATTAGAATTAACAGAGTATTGAAATAAATACTTTGCAATGGGCTTGTTGCATCACACATAGATAATACAATTGTCGAATTACAATGCATTGCCCATTGGTCTGTAGCCATTTTGTTTTGGCACTCGCCTTCCCTCTTACACATACAGAAGCCTGAGGGGTATACTACAAAAAGCAGAATCAATGAGCTAACCAGATAAATTGCCTAAATATTCATAAATATTTTTTAAAGATATATATATATATATATTTTTTACCTTTATTTAACCAGGCAAGTCAGTTAAGAACATATTCTTATTTTCAATGACGGCCTAGGAACAGTGGGTTAACTGCCTGTTCAGGGGCAGAACGACAGATTTGTACCTTGTCAGCTCGGGGGTTTGAACTCGCAACCTTCCGGTTACTAGTCCAACGCTCTAACCACTAGGCTACGCTGCCGCCCCATGATAGACATTGTCATGGTCTAATTAACTCAACAACCAAAACCTAAGTTTACATTTCTTAATGAACCAGAAAAACAACTCAAAATAGCTATTGGTTATCAAAGTTAGCTGACCAACTCATTGCTTTGTAGTTTACCTCTCTGAACCAAAGAGGATGTTAGCCTGAATTTACCTGGGTCAACCGAGTCCCTGTCATCCTCTCGCTCTTCCCCTCCCCTCATTGATTTCTCTCTCCTCCTCCTCCTCTTGACAATCACATTGAATTCCACTGTTTGATTGCAGTCCCCAGCTTCACTAATAGCACCTCTGGAGCCCGCTGTGAGCTTCTCTGGGCGGGAACACCCCATCCAGAACCAGACATGGTATGTTGGGTAGATCTAAAAAAAAAAAAGAGGAGACCGAAAGAGTTCAGCGTGAGACTTTCAAACCTTGATCGTGGTATAGCTCTGGAAAAGACAAAAATGTATCATCTAAGCAAGTTAAATGATGGAAAATGATTTAATCCGACTTCAGGCACACCTAGATAGATATGTTTGCTCGGAAGAGGTGGTTTTAAGTTAAAAAAGGACGCCTCCAGAGGAAGTTGCCACCGTTATTTTGATATAATTCCACTGAAAAAAATACCCACAGCACGATGCTGTCACCACGCTTCCCTGTAGGGATGGTACTGGCCAGGTGATGAGCGGTGGCTAGTTTCCTCCCGACATGATGCTTGGCATTCAGGCCAAATAGTTTAATTTTAGTTTCATCAGACCAGACAATCTGGTTTGGTCAGAGTCCTTTAGGTGCCTTTTGGCAAACTCAAGCGGGCTGTCATGTGCCTTTTACTGAGGAGTGGCTTTCATCTGGCCACTCTACCGGAAAGACTTGATTGGTAGAGTGCTGCAGAGATGGGAGAACTTTCCAGAAGGACAACCATCTCCACAGTGGAACTCTGGAGGTCTGTCAGAGTGCCCATCGGGTTCTTGGTCACCTGGCCGGGGGCCAGCTCTAGGAAGAGTCTTGGTGGTTCCAATCTTCTTCCATTTAAGGATGATGGAGGCCACTGTGTTCTCGGGAACATTCAATAGTGCAGAAATGTTTTGGTACCCTTCCCCAGATCTGTGCCTCGACACAATCCTGTCTCGGAGCTCTACGGACAATTCCTTCAACCTCATGGCTAGGTTTTTGCTCTGACATGCACTGTCCACTCTGGGGCCATACATAGACAGGTGTGTGCTTTTCCAAATCATGTCCAATCAATCAATCAATTGAATTTACCGCAGGTGAACAACAATCAAGTTGTAGAAACATCAAGCATGATCAATGGAATCAGGATGCACTTGGGCTCAATATCGAGTCTCATAGGAAAAGGTCTGAATACTTAAGTAAATAAGGTATGTTTTATTTTTAATAAATTGGGGGAGTATTTAATCCATTTTAGAATGAGGCGGTAACATAACAGAATGTGGAAAAAGTCAGGGGGTCTGAATACTTTCTGAATGCACTGTATCATGGTGTACAAGACTCTGATTCGCACCTGTCTGAGTGGACAAATGGTGTGGATGGTACAGTCCCATCAGTCGAAGACAGTGGTTCCCAAACTTTTTATAGTCCCGTACACCTTCAAACATTCAACCTCCAGCTGCGTACCAGCTGTGTACCCCCTCTAGCACCAGGGTCAGCACACACTCACATTTCTAATGGTCATGTTTCATTTTTAAATGTCTGGGAGAGTGAAGGTTTCCCGCTAGAGAGTAACGGTTATTGTGATTGGATGAGTAACGGTTATTGTGATTGGATGAGTAACGGTTATTGTGATTGGATGAGTAACGGTTATTGTGAATGGATGAGTAACGGTTATTGTGAATGGATGAGTAACGGTTATTGTGATTGGATGAGTAACGGTTATTGTGATTGGATGAGTAACTGTTATTGTGATTGGATGAGTAACTGTTATTGTGATTGGATGAGTAACTGTTATTGTGATTGGATGAGTAACTGTTATTGTGATTGGATGAGTAACTGTTATTGTGATTGGATGAGTAACTGTTATTGTGATTGGATGAGTAACGGTTATTGTGATTGGATGAGTAACGGTTATTGTGATTGGATGAGTAACGGTTACTGTGATTGGATGAGTAACGGTTACTGTGATTGGATGAGTAACGGTTACTGTGATTGGATGAGTAACGGTTACTGTGAATGGATGAGTAACGGTTACTGTGAATGGATGAGTAACGGTTACTGTGAATGGATGAGTAACGGTTACTGTGAATGGATGAGTAACGGTTACTGTGAATGGATGAGTAACGGTTACTGTGAATGGATGAGTAACGGTTACTGTGATTGGATGAGTAACGGTTACTGTGAATGGATGAACAATTGTGATTGGATGAGTAACACATTGTGATGGATGAGTAACATTGTGAATGGATTTAACGGTTATTGTGATTGGATGAGTAACGGTTATTGATTGGATGATTTATTGGAATGGATGAGTAACGGTTATTGGATGAGTAACGATTGTGAATGGATGAGTAACGGTTATTGTGATTGGATGAGTAACGGTTATTGTGATTGGATGAGTAACCTGTTATTGTGAATGGATGAGTAATCTTATTGTGAATGGATGAGTAACGGTTATTGTGATTGGATGAGGGATTATTGTGAATGGATGAGTAACGGTTATTGTGAATGGATGAGTAACGGTTATTGTGAATGGATGAGTAACGGTTACTGTGATTGGATGAGTAACGGCTAAAATGGATGAGTAACGGTTACTGTGAATGGATGAGTAACGGTTACTGTGAATGGATGAGTAACGGTTATGTGAATGGATGAGTAACGGTTATATCTATACAGCACCTTCTGGCATGACATAATAGACACGCAGCTCTTGCTCTTTACCTTCTTTTTCTTGATCTCCAGTATTTACAAACAACTAGTCACATTTATTCCGCACATCTGACTTCCCCTTTACCTCTGAGCAACCAATAAAAGTCCTCTGCATCCATTTTCTACGGTTATGGTTTTTGGAGGTTAGTTATAAACCAACTTCCTTTTGTGATTATGATATGCTTTAGGTCAGGCCCTGTTGGTCACGTGCATACATCTCACATAAAGAGAGCAAGGGTTGAGGGATTAGGGAATGTTTATCCTAAACTAAATGGGGGATTTTTGGGAACATTACTGTTCAGTCAGAAATGGCTAAAATGATGTCGCAGTTTAGGCCACACGGACAGCGCGATAAACACTATGTTCTGTGGTGGTCACTGCCGCAGGGAGGCGAGACAACGGGGGCTAGTCTGTCACTTGCAATCTTTAAAAATGTTTTTAACACAGTACAGCAAGTCTGAGCCTGGCTCACCACATTCAAATAAATTGCTGGTTGGACTCCCTCTAGTAATTTGTGTCTTAATTAATAAATCAAACAGTGTGCTTAAAGCATCAGACAAGCTAAATGAATATATTTGATTAAAACACATAGGATGTGTCTATACATGGAAAAGTTCAAAGAACAGGCAACTCTGGGTTTACCAAGATTTTTACTTTAAATTGTCATTTTAGTCGGAGACGGTCCGAGATTTCAGTTAAGTCACATTTTTATTTTATGAAGTTATTTCCGTTGGATCCTAGTTCTTTAGGCTTTATCATGCCACTATATTCAACAGTTCCTTAGGCTTTATCATGCCACTATATTCAACAGTTCTTTAGGCTTTATCATGCCACTATATTCAACAGTTCTTTAGGCTTTATCACGCCACTATATTCAACAGTTCCTTAGGCTTTATCATGCCACTATATTCAACAGTTCCTTAGGCTTTATCATGCCACTATATTCAACAGTTCCTTAGGCTTCATCATGCCACTATATTCAACATGCTGTTTGTTTCGCTCTTTCTTCCGCACAGTGTTGCCAACAATTTCAGTGAGAATCGCTATTTGGTCCCCGATGTAGCGTTTTCACCCCCTCCCCTTGTGCTTCTCTGCCTGTGTGTGCCGTTGCTGTGACTTCCGTTACAGACAGCTTTCGCAGCAGAACTGAGTGGGAAAAGTCGCTAAATGCTATCAAAATTAGGGATGCACGATATAGGTCAGTAAGAGTATTGGAATTGGCCGATATTAGCTAAAAATGCCAACATCGACCCGCTGTCTTGTTTAAAGCTGACGTGCCATACCTATATAACGTAGGTAGATGACGTAATGACACTACAACAAATATAGCTCTACACGTGCAACACAGCATTCCTAACCTACCAGCCCACAATGCCAACATCGACCCGCTGTCTAGTTTAACGCTGACGTGCCATACCTTTATAACGTAGGTAGATGACGTAATGACGCCACAACAAATATAGAGCTACACAGCATTCCTAACCCAGCCCACAATGTCTGCTGTGTGGATGGAGCAGTCAACAAGTCCAGCAGTCATTTGAAAGATTAAAAAAAACATTTCAGTGAGACAACTCAAAAGACTAAATCCATTAATGCCAAGATAATGTAATTCATTGTCCTTAATAATCAACCGTTCTGTCTTGGATGATGTTGGCTTTCCCCAACTGGTCGAGCACCGGTACCACACTACCAAGTAGGAGACTGTTTTTCAGATGTTGCCCACACTACCAAGTAGGAGCTGTTTTTCAGATGTTGCCCACACTACCAAGTAGGAGCTGTTTTTCAGATGTTGCCCACACTACCAAGTAGGAGCTGTTTTTCAGATGTTGCCCACACTACCAAGTAGGAGCTGTTTTTCAGATGTTGCCCACACTACCAAGTAGGAGCTGTTTTTCAGATGTTGCCCACACTACCAAGTAGCAGCTGTTTTTCAGATGTTGCCCACACTACCAAGTAAGAGCTGTTTTTCAGATGTTGCCCACACTACCAAGTAGGAGCTGTTTTTCAGATGTTGCCCACACTACCAAGTAGCAGCTGTTTTTCAGATGTTGCCCACACTACCAAGTAGGAGCTGTTTTTCAGATGTTGCCCACACTACCAAGTAGGAGCTGTTTTTCAGATGTTGCCCACACTACCAAGTAGGAGCTGTTTTTCAGATGTTGCCCACACTACCAAGTAGGAGCTGTTTTTCAGATGTTGCCCACACTACCAAGTAGGAGCTGTTTTTCAGATGTTGCCCACACTACCAAGTAGGAGCTGTTTTTCAGATGTTGCCCACACTACCAAGTAGGAGCTGTTTTTCAGATGTTGCCCACACTACCAAGTAGGAGCTGTTTTCAGATGTTGCCCACACTACCAAGTAGGAGCTGTTTTTCAGATGTTGCCCACACTACCAAGTAGGAGCTGTTTTTCAGATGTTGCCCACACTACCAAGTAGGAGCTGTTTTTCAGATGTTGCCCACACTACCAAGTAGGAGCTGTTTTTCAGATGTTGCCCACACTACCAAGTAGAGCTGTTTTTCAGATGTTGCCCACACTACCAAGTATGAGCTGTTTTTCAGATGTTGCCCACACTACCAAGTAGGAGCTGTTTTTCAGATGTTGCCCACACTACCAAGTAGAGGCTGTTTTTCAGATGTTGCCCACACTACCAAGTAGAGGCTGTTTTTCAGATGTTGCCCACACTACCAAGTAGAGGCTGTTTTTTAGATGTTGCCCACACTACCAAGTAGGAGCTGTTTTTCAGATGTTGCCCACACTACCAAGTAGGAGCTGTTTTTCAGATGTTGCCCACACTACCAAGTAGGAGCTGTTTTTCAGATGTTGCCCACACTACCAAGTAGGAGCTGTTTTTCAGATGTTGCCCTACACTACAGAGTATTGTTGAAACACACGTCTATGAGCCCACTTGCATCACTGCCATTTGCTTCACGACTGACATTTGGACCGGCGATGAGCGTTCCGAGTCTGACAGCAAAGCGGTTCTACAAGGATTTCATACTGAGGAAAGCTGTATTGCATGCTCAAAAAATGTGCTGGTTCTCATGCCTGCTCCAAAAAAAAAAAAAAAAAAAAAAAAAAAAAAAAAAATGACAGAATTTGGGGTTAACTTGGAAAAGTATTCTAGTAGAGGCTGTGAACAAGCGGTTGGTGGCATTCTCTCTGAGCCTCTTTACTGTGTTGCCACCATGCTCGATGCTGGTACAAGACCCGCTCAAAACAGGCATTCTCTCTGAGCCTCTTTACTGTGTTGCCACCATGCTCGATGCTAGGTACAAGACCCACTACTTCTTTAACAGGCATTCTCTCTGAGCCTCTTTACTGTGTTGCCACCATGCTCGATGCTAGGTACAAGACCCGCTACTTCTTTAACAGGCATTCTCTCTGAGCCTCTTTACTGTGTTGCCACCATGCTCGATGCTAGGTACAAGACCAGCTAATTTAACAGGCATTCTCTCTGAGCCACTTTACTGTGCCGCCACCATGCTCGATGCTAGGTACAAGACCCGCTACTTCTTTAACAGGCATTCTCTCTGAGCCACTTTACTGTGTCGCCACCATGCTAGGTACAAGACCCCCTACTTCGATGCAGACAAGAAACAGGGTTTACGTGAAATGTTAGACACAGCTGGACAAGATGTAAACAGACAGTGACAGTGCTCACCGAGGAAGAGGCGCCACGGACAGACAGAGCTGAAACTTTACTGCTTGACATGTATGATGAAATCCCGGTTGAGAATTAAACGACTGAACAAATGAACAACGAAACAGCACAGCAAGTAAGTGAAAGAAATGGGTTTTGATTATGTTTTACTGGTAATGGGGACATACGTAAATGCCCAAAAAATAACTGTGTGCATTTCAACTATTTAACTACTCATAGTTCAAAGGCCGCAATTTTTTTTAAATACATCGGTATAGTTTATTTTTAAAGGCAAGGAAAATATCAGATATTGTCCAAAAATGTAATATCTAATCAAAACCATAGAAAACTTCCCAATGGCAGCCTAAAAAAAAGTAGCTGAATTTGTCACTAAAAGTAACGAGGGGTCAACAAACTCTAAATGCAGCAACAAAGTCCCTAACTTGCCAGCAGCTTCCGCATCGCGCAGAACGTCATTGATATTCTGAAAAGTTGGGTCTAACAAGAAAAATGATTGGACCTTCCTTAGAACGTCTTGGTTCTGTTAAATGACTGACTGGGTCAACGGAGAGACAATGCTCTTGATCAATCAACCATCCCTTAGCTTGCCATATGCTTCCCAGTAGAAACAATTTGCCCATATATTTTGATGAGATTTTTGTTTGTATGTTTCTTCCCCTTTGACTGTTCGAGCGTACACAATTTTCTTGAGGCAAGCTGAAGTCTAGTATCCGAAGTCTACGCCCGTCTGTGATTGGTCAACTGTGGGGAAGGCTTGTTGTCATTCAACGACAGACTCCTTGTAATGCAAATTCAAATGAAATACTGCTCCAAACATCGTAGTTAGATGTCAAATTTCACGACTAATACCTCAGTAAAAAAAACTCAAATTAAACTTTGGGTCAAACTGGATTTAACATGATTGGCATCTCTTTAATATGATCTCTTATAATAAAATTGCTATAGTTCATTTTTACAAGTTTTGTTTGAACTGCAAAAGTCTAATTGAAAACAGTATTGGTATTGTTGAATTCGATTTTCATAATGGCAAGCTAGGACTGGTGATTTGGTTAGCTAAACAAGCAAGTCTGTTTGGTTACCACAGCAACTACTGTAGCTATCTAGAAAAACTTGCTAGCTACTTCAGTGGATATTGAACACATTTCTACCGGCAAATGTTGTTAAATTATAGCCGTGGTATGAAAGGGATCATCAACGCAGGGCTCTATGGGTTCTCTATGGGTTCTCTATGGGTTCTCTATGGGTTCTCTGGAAAATAAGTACGTTTTATCAGTTCCCTGAAAACACCTTCCACGTCCCTCATTATTTTCCATAGAAATAACCCTCGTTGATTATCCCTTAAGTACACCGCGGGTATGATGAGACCAATATTTTTACTGGTCTAATTACTTTGGTAACCAGTTTATAATAGCATAAGGTGTTTTTTTGTTTGTTTTATACCTTTATTTAACTAGGCAAGTCAGTCCTTATTTACAATGACGGCCAACACCGGCCAAACCCAGATGACGCCGGGCCAATTGTGCGACGCCCTATGGGACTCCCAACCACGGACGATTGTGATACAGCTGGATTTGAACCAGGGTGTCTGTAGTTGCGCATCTAGCACTGAGATGCAGTGCCTTGGATCACTGGGCCACTCCGGAGCCCATGGCCAAGGGTTGTGTCCAGGTAGCCGGAGCAGACTCCCCGCGCGGTTGGAGCAGACTCCCCGCGCGGTTGGAGCAGACTCCCCGCGCGGTTGGAGCAGACTCCCCGCGCGGTTGGAGCAGACTCCCCGCTTGGAGCAGACTCCCCGCGCGGTTGGAGCAGACTCCCCGCGCGGTTGGCGCAGACTCCCCGCGCGGTTGGAGCAGACTCCCCGCGCGGTTGGAGCAGACTCCCCGCGCGGTTGGAGCAGACTCCCCGCGCGGTTGGCGCAGACTCCCCGCGCGGTTGGAGCAGACTCCCCGCGCGGTTGGAGCAGACTCCCCGCGCTGGAGCAGACTCCCCCGCGCGGTTGGAGCAGACTCCCTTGGGCAGACTCCCGCGCGGTTGGAGCTCCCGTGGTTGGAGCAGACTCCCCGCGGTTGGCGGAGCAGACTCCCCGCGGTTGGAGCAGACTCCCGCGCGGTTGGAGCAGACTCCCCGCGCGGTTGGAGCAGACTCCCCGCGCGGTTGGAGCAGACTCCCCGCGCGGTTGGAGCAGACTCCCCGCGCGGTTGGAGCAGACTCCCCGCGCGGTTGGAGCAGACTCCCCGCGCGGTTGGAGCAGACTCCCCGCGCGGTTGGAGCAGACTCCCCGCGCGGTTGGAGCAGACTCCCCGCGGTTGGAGCAGACTCCCCGCGCGGTTGGAGCAGACTCCCCGCGGTTGGAGCAGACTCCCCGCGCGGTTGGAGCAGACTCCCCGCGCGGTTGGAGCAGACTCCCCGCGCGGTTGGAGCAGACTCCCCGCGCGGTTGGAGCAGACTCCCCGCGCAGACTCTTGCTCGACTCCCAAACCCGCTTTAATGCATATTTAGGGCTAATTAAACTGATGCATTTGTCCATGTTCAACTTCAATACACTGGCACCACGAAGAATAGCTTAACCAGTCATTGATAGCCTAATATATACTTTTGGTGAATTTATGATGCATTGCTAGACAGATAACCAAGATTTAGCCTATGTGCACGGTTGTGGTTGCCCCGATGATCCTCTGTCTAACTCGCTGACTCTTCTTTCTCTTCACTATTAAAAACGCTAGTGTGTGTTTAGTGTGTTGATAGCCCCTACTTTAGTGAACTTGTGCAAATACAGTATTGCGATAGCCTACTTCTTTTGATTACCAATGCATGGTTCTGGCTGTGCCCCCCATCTCTCTCCCCCTCGCTCTTTCTTTGCTGTGAGTTTGTTTTCAAAGTAGACTACAGCCAATAGTTTCCTTAAGGGGTTGATTCCTAGTGGAATCGAAGCTTAACAAGGAATGGATTCGACCTCCCACCACTATATCCAGGCACGCCACGTGGCGCACAAGAACAGCCCTCAGCTGGTGGTATATTTGCCATATACCACACCTCCTCTGGCCTTATTGCATAAGTATACAATGACGACTCTCTTATTCTGAAGGATTAAAAAAAAAACGTGACCCGGAAGTATTTAGTTACTCTTCAAATCAAATTGTTTTGGTCACATACACGTATTTATCAGATGCTATTTTGAGTGTAGCGAAACGCTTGTGTGCCTGCTTCACAGCGCCATTATTTTTTTGATCGAAACAATACAATTACTACAAGTTATGTCGACATAACGTTATCATGCAAATTAATAAATTGTGGAAAACGGTTCAGGGATTAGCTGTTTTCATAACAGATAGCAAGAGTTTAGCAACGGTTAACCCAGTCAATTTAGCTTCCTACAGTGGTTCAGATTAACGTTGCTGTAGTTATAGACATTTTGTTTAGCTATATGTGGCTAAACAATGAGCTGGCGGTCGGCTGGTTAGCTAATGCCTCGCCACAGTCAGTTTACTCACAATGAGACGACAGGTGGCTAACTATTAAGTAAAAGTCACTTCAACCGTTACCCCGAAATGTTAGTTTGTTAGCTAGCTATCGACACAAACGGGTTGAACGGGAGATGTGTTGCTAACTGGCTAACAGCTAACTAGCTGGGGGAACAACAAAACCAGGCCGCGGAAACCAGTGCGGTTTAATCATGTAAATGCGTTAGTTTACAGACCGTGCTACAAGCTCACGTTTAACATGTTTTTGAAATTAGCAATAGGTTACCTTGAACTGATTTCCTGTAGCTAATTAATTAGCCGAGAAGAACTTGATGAAATGGCGAAGGTCTCGTTAGAGCAAGCGGAAACATTCATCCACTTCCCGAGTGCGTTTGGTCTGGTTGATGAGATGCGGCAGAAAATGTTCGTGAGCGTCGAATCAGCGTAGAGTCCTGCTTCTGCCGGAAATGCGTCTTCTTCTTCGGTGTGGTTGAACGGCGTTTGGCATCCAATACATGTTGCACTTCCGCCGCCACCATCTAGACTGGAGTAGAACTCCCTTATAGTTTATTTGAAAAAAATACATGAACAAATACCATATAACACTCACTCAAGATAAAAAATCTATCGTTCTGCCCCTGAACAAGGCAGTTAACCCACTGTCCCAGGTAGGCCATCATTGTAAATAAGAATTTGTTCTTAACTGACTTGCCTAGTTAAATAAAGCTTCTTATATATACTATATAAAGACACAGCCCCAGTATATACTATATAAAGACACAGCCCCAGTATATACTATATAAAGACACAGCCCCAGTATATACTATATAAAGACACAGCCCCAGTATATACTATATACAGACACAGCCCCAGTATATACTATATAAAGACACAGCCCCAGTATATACTATATAAAGACACAGCCCCAGTATATAATATAAAGACACAGCCCCAGTATATAATATAAAGACACAGCCCCAGTATATAATATAAAGACACAGCCCCAGTATATACTATATACAGCCCCAGACACTAGCCCCAGTATATACTATATATAGACACAGCCCCAGTATATACTATATATAGACACAGCCCCAGTATATACTATATAAAGACACAGCCCCAGTATATACTATATAAAGACACAGCCCCAGTATATACTATATAGAGACACAGCCCCAGTATATACTATATATAGACACAGCCCCAGTATATACTATATATAGACTCAGCCCCCAGTATATACTATATAAAGACACAGCCCCAGTATATACTATATAAAGACACAGCCCCAGTATATACTATACAAAGACACAGCCCCAGTATATACTATACAAAGACACAGCCCCAGTATATACTATACAAAGACACAGCCCCAGTATATACTATATAAAGACACAGCCCCAGTATATACTATATAGAGACACAGCCCCAGTATATACTATATATAGACACAGCCCCAGTATATACTATATATAGACTCAGCCCCCAGTATATACTATATAAAGACACAGCCCCAGTATATACTATATAAAGACACAGCCCCAGTATATACTATATATAGACTCAGCCCCCAGTATATACTATATAAAGACACAGCCCCAGTATATAATATAAAGACACAGCCCCAGTATATACTATATAGAGACACAGCCCCAGTATATACTATATATAGACACAGCCCCAGTATATACTATATATAGACTCAGCCCCAGTATATACTATATAAAGACACAGCCCCAGTATATACTATATAAAGACTCAGCCCCAGTATATACTATATAAAGACTCAGCCCCAGTATATACTATATAAAGACTCAGCCCCAGTATATACTATATAAAGACACAGCCCCAGTATATACTATATAAAGACTCAGCCCCAGTATATCCTATATAAAGACACAGCCCCAGTATATACTATATAGAGACTCAGCCCCAGTATATACTATATAAAGACACAGCCCCAGTATATCCTATATAAAGACACAGCCCCAGTATATACTATATAGAGACTCAGCCCCAGTATATACTATATAAAGACACAGCCCCAGTATATCCTATATAAAGACACAGCCCCAGTATATCCTATATAAAGACACAGCCCCAGTATATACTATATAAAGACACAGCCCCAGTATATACTATATAAAGACTCATCCCCAGTATATACTATATAAAGACACAGCCCCAGTATATACTATATAAAGACACAGCCCCAGTATATACTATATAGAGACACAGCCCCAGTATATACTATATAAAGACACAGCCCCAGTATATACTATATAAAGACACAGCCCCAGTATATACTATATAAAGACACAGCCCCAGTATATACTATATAGAGACACAGCCCCAGTATATACTATATAAAGACACAGCCCAAGCCTTCTCAGATGCTGTGCTGCTCATTTAAACAGGAAGGCTCCAGGGCAGGTTTTATTTTGGACAAACTTATCAACGACCTTGTCGTGAAAATCTGACTGAGTGTTTGAACAAAGTCCTTCTCGACAGAGAGCATGGACAGTGCATTTAGCCTGCCGTTGTTCTGTTGCCAAGCGACCGTGGAACCCGAGGTGTTCCGAGAACACGGCAACGCCAGGATTCTCTTCAGAGTGGGGAACCTTCTGTCAGACTCGGCGGTCTGCATGGGAGTGGTGATGATGATTTTGAGAAGAGAGACAGTCTCTGACAAAACATCCTGGAGCTCGCAGATTGTTTTCAGTGATGACAGCGCTGTTGTACCCCTGTGGAGCTCCGTGTGTTGGTACAGAGAGGTCAATTCATCTTTCAGCTTCCCAGTGTTAACCACCATAGCTTGGCAGCACACTGTAGGGCTGAGCACGGGAAACAGCCTACGAACTTAGAGAAAAGCATGGGATTCACCAGTTTGGCTGCGATTAAAATGGTCGCTATTTTGAGAAAACCTGTGATGCACATGTGTGACGATGACGTCACATGCCGTCCTCATGACCGCTGCAGTTCTCTGTGTCTCTCTCTCTTGTCGTTGTCCGACGTGGGGCCTACGTGTGCTGTGGCCTCAGCTCTCCCCTGTTGGGCTTGAACGTACTTCTCGAAAACTATCAACTGCCTGTTCGATGTCCGCCACGACAACATCCCTCCTGTGTATGTTGACAGTGAGAACATCCACCTCCTGCATGACCCAATAGAAACATTGCAGTAGTTGTAGGAACGTGGGGTCCCTGAGTTTGGCTGACAGGCCGTAAGCCTCTCTGATAGAGTCCTGGTCCCACATCGGCTGTGTCCTAATATCCTCCACACACTTCAGAAGAGCAATGCGATTCTCCCAAACCACACTGACCGTTTCTCGCTTACAGTTCCACCCTGCAGCTGTAGCTCTATTTTGGCTGATCTTTGAAGAAAGTTTCAAAACAAAAGAAAAATCTGCAAAAAATAACTTTTGAGTTGAGTTGCTGTCGCCGAGCAGATCTGCTGGAGTGTGATGCGTAGCGGGAGTGTGATGCGTGCAGCGCTGGGATAGGTGAGTTTCAGGTGAGTTTCCAGGTCGGGTACGTCAGCCCCGTCGTACGTCTGACCAATCAGCTTGTGCTCCAGATTCAGTGGCTCCAGCGAGTCCTTGACTGCCTTGGTGAGACCGGCAGCCATTTTATCCTTTAGGTCCACAAACTCCCAAAACCTCTCCGTGACAGTATTGTCTGGAAGCGTGTACCGTAGCACGACAGAAACCTGCTGTGGCATACTGGAGTAGATTGTTAGCCCAAGAAGCTGATCTTGGGCCACACTAATGGTCACAGTTGGGATTGGGGAAGCTGATCCTAGATCTGTAGCTAGGGGCAATATCACCCCGGAGGAGACCTCCCCTGTCCACGGCATGCCGTCCACCTGCACCGCTACGAAGCTAGCCGCCCACACCTCCTTGGTAATCGCCTCTTTGTACACCTCGTGCATACAGTCAAACAGTTTGTTTTGTACATAGCCTCTTGGGTGCTTAAAGAAGCCGTGAGCGTCGTAATGCCTCTGGAGTCTGGAGTCTCCCTCCTCGCACATCGCCTCAAAGACGAACTTAAACATCAGATATATCTTTATGTTTACTAGGATCCCCATTAGCTGACACGATGATGAAAGAAAATTGTGGGAGGACTGGTGAGAGGATTGGTGAGAGGATTGGTGAGAGGATTGGTGAGAGGATTGGTGAGAAGGAGCTGGAAGTCTTCTTCCGTTTGGGAGGACTGGTGGGAGGACTGGTGAGAAGGAGCTGGAAGTCTTCTTCCGTTTGGGAGGACTGGTGAGAAGGAGCTGGAAGTCTTCTTCCGTTTGGGAGGACTGGTGAGAAGGAGCTGGAAGTCTTCTTCCGTTTGGGAGGACTGGTGAGAAGGAGCTGGAAGTCTTCTTCCGTTTGGGAGGACTGGTGAGAAGGAGCTGGAAGTCTTCTTCCGTTTGGGAGGACTGGTGAGAAGGAGCTGGAAGTATTCTTCCGTTTGGGAGGATTGGTGAGAAGGAGCTGGAAGTCTTCTTCCATTTGGGAGGACTGGTGAGAAGGAGCTGGAAGTCGTCTTCCGTTTGGGAGGACTGGTGAGAAGGAGCTGGAAGTCTTCTTCCGTTTGGGAGGACTGGTGGGAGGACTGGTGGGAGGATTGGTGAGAAGGAGCTGGAAGTCATCTTCCGTTTGGGAGGACATGTTACACCGTGGCTGCGGTCTTTACAAGTGTGTCTCAACTCCTCTGGATCACAGAAACGAGTGAAGCAGTCCAAGCAGTGGTGAGGTTTCTGCCTTGAGTTCCTCCCTCGTGTTGTTGCTGGTTTCCTGATACTGTGGTACTGGGCTCGCTGAGTGAGCCTGAGTTGGAGCTCTCTCCTGTGGGAATATATTAACAGATGTGGGATTACAATCAGAAACGTTTTTTTTAAATAATACATTGTTTATTTAGAATTCAGGTGTGATTAAAACACCAAACAATACAAAAGGTCTCCCCAAATAAATTACAGCATCTATCAGAATGTATGAGGTTAAAGGGGAAGTTTACCTAAAATCCTAAATTTCCCAAGTGATTACATACATTGAAACTAGTTAGCTGGAGTTTGCCCTCTGGCCCTCTCTCTCCCTGCAGTCTAGAACTCTCCCTCTCTCTCCCTGCAGTCTAGAACTCTCCCTCTCTCTCCCTGCAGTCTAGAACTCTCCCTCTCTCTCCCTGCAGTCTAGAACTCTCCCTCTCTCTCCCTGCAGTCTAGAACTCTCCCTCTCTCTCCCTGCAGTCTAGAACTCTCCCTCTCTCCCCTGCAGTCTAGAACTCTCCCTCTCTCTCCCTGCAGTCTAGAACTCTCCCTCTCTCTCCCTGCAGTCTAGAACTCTCCCTCTCTCTCCCTGCAGTCTAGAACTCTCCCTCTCTCTCCCTGCAGTCTAGAACTCTCCCTCTCTCTCCCTGCAGTCTAGAACTCTCCCTCTCTCTCCCTGCAGTCTAGAACTCTCCCTCTCTCTCCCTGCAGTCTAGAACTCTCCCTCTCTCTCCCTGCAGTCTAGAACTCTCCCTCTCTCTCCCTGCAGTCTAGAACTCTCCCTCTCTCTCCCTGCAGTCTAGAACTCTCCCCTGCAGTCTCTCTCCCTGCAGTCTAGAACTCTCCCTCTCTCTCCCTGCAGTCTAGAACTCTCCCTCTCTCCCCTGCAGTCTAGAACTCTCCCTCTCTCTCCCTGCAGTCTAGAACTCTCCCTCTCTCTCCCTGCAGTCTAGAACTCTCCTCTCTCTCCCTGCAGTCTAGAACTCTCCCTCTCTCTCCCTGCAGTCTAGAACTCTCCCTCTCTCTCCCTGCAGTCTAGAACTCTCCCTCTCTCCCTGCAGTCTAGAACTCTCCCTCTCTCTCCCTGCAGTCTAGAACTCTCCCTCTCTCTCCCTGCAGTCTAGAACTCTCCCTCTCTCTCCCTGCAGTCTAGAACTCTCCCTCTCTCTCCCTGCAGTCTAGAACTCTCCCTCTCTCTCCCTGCAGTCTAGAACTCTCCCTCTCTCTCCCTGCAGTCTAGAACTCTCCCTCTCTCTCCCTGCAGTCTAGAACTCTCCCTCTCTCTCCCTGCAGTCTAGAACTCTCCCTCTCTCTCCCTGCAGTCTAGAACTCTCCCTCTCTCTCCCAGTGAACAGTCTAGAACTCTCCCTCTCTCTCCCTGCAGTCTAGAACTCTCCCTCTCTCTCCCTGCAGTCTAGAACTCTCCCTCTCTCTCCCTGCAGTCTAGAACTCTCCCTCTCTCTCCCCTGCAGTCTAGAACTCTCCCTCTCTCTCCCTGCAGTCTAGAACTCTCCCTCTCTCTCCCTGCAGTCTAGAACTCTCCCTCTCTCTCCCTGCAGTCTAGAACTCTCCCTCTCTCTCCCTGCAGTCTAGAACTCTCCCTCTCTCTCCCTGCAGTCTAGAACTCTCCCTCTCTCTCCCTGCAGTCTAGAACTCTCCCTCTCTCTCCCTGCAGTCTAGAACTCTCCCTCTCTCTCCCTGCAGTCTAGAACTCTCCCTCTCTCCCTGCAGTCTAGAACTCTCCCTCTCTCTCCCTGCAGTCTAGAACTCTCCCTCTCTCTCCCTGCAGTCTAGAACTCTCCCTCTCTCCCTGCAGTCTAGAACTCTCCTGCAGTCTAGAACTCTCCCTCTCTCTCCCTGCAGTCTAGAACTCTCCCTCTCTCTCCCTGCAGTCTAGAACTCTCCCTCTCTCCCTGCAGTCTAGAACTCTCCCTCTCTCTCCCTGCAGTCTAGAACTCTCCCTCTCTCTCCCTGCAGTCTAGAACTCTCCCTCTCTCCCTGCAGTCTAGAACTCTCCCTCTCTCTCCCTGCAGTCTAGAACTCTCCCTCTCTCTCCCTGCAGTCTAGAACTCTCCCTCTCTCTCCCTGCAGTCTAGAACTCTCCCTCTCTCTCCCTGCAGTCTAGAACTCTCCCTCTCTCTCCCTGCAGTCTAGAACTCTCCCTCTCTCTCCCTGCAGTCTAGAACTCTCCCTCTCTCTCCCTGCAGTCTAGAACTCTCCCTCTCTCTCCCTGCAGTCTAGAACTCTCCCTCTCTCTCCCTGCAGTCTAGAACTCTCCCTCTCTCTCCCTGCAGTCTAGAACTCTCCCTCTCTCTCCCTGCAGTCTAGAACTCTCCCTCTCTCTCCCTGCAGTCTAGAACTCTCCCTCTCTCTCCCTGCAGTCTAGAACTCTCCCTCTCTCTCCCTGCAGTCTAGAACTCTCCCTCTCTCTCCCTCAGTCTAGAACTCTCCCTCTCTCCCTGCAGTCTAGAACTCTCCCTCTCTCTCCCTGCAGTCTAGAACTCTCCCTCTCTCTCCCTGCAGTCTAGAACTCTCCCTCTCTCCCCTGCAGTCTAGAACTCTCCCTCTCTCCCCTGCAGTCTAGAACTCTCCCTCTCTCTCCCTGCAGTCTAGAACTCTCCCTCTCTCTCCCTGCAGTCTAGAACTCTCCCTCTCTCTCCCTGCAGTCTAGAACTCTCTCCTCATTAAAGTTCAAACTCTCTCTCCTGCAGTCTCTCTCTCCCTGCAGTCTAGAACTCTCCCTCTCTCTCCCTGCAGTCTAGAACTCTCCCTCTCTCTCCCTGCAGTCTAGAACTCTCCCTCTCTCTCCCTGCAGTCTAGAACTCTCCCTCTCTCTCCCTGCAGTCTAGAACTCTCCTCCTCTCCTCCCTGCAGTCTAGAACTCTCCCTCTCTCTCCCTGCAGTCTAGAACTCTCCCTCTCTCTCCCTGCAGTCTAGAACTCTCCCCTCTCCCTGCAGTCTAGAACTCTCCCTCTCCTCCCTGCAGTCTCTCTCCTGCAGTCTAGAACTCTCCCTCTCTCCCCTGCAGTCTAGAACTCTCCCTCTCTCTCCCTGCAGTCTAGAACTCTCCCTCTCTCTCCCTGCAGTCTAGAACTGGAAAGCTGCATAAAAGGGTCACGTGACTTACTTTCTGTACGATTAACTCTCTGCTCCGTTGTCAGTCAAAGAGTGATTGTGAAATCTGTGAATTGTGGACAGATTCTTTGAAAGGTACTGCCAAATCAGCTATTTAAAAAAAAAAAATCTCAAATCACATTGAGTTCCAGTGTTTGACCGCAGTCCTCCAGCTTCACTGACACCGTCTCTGGACCAGGCTGTGAGCTTCTCTGGACTGGAACGCCACAGCCAGAACCCGGTTCAGACATGGTGGGCTAGAGGTGGGTCAGTAGAACCAGAGGCAGTATAAATGGTGAGTTTAAAAAACAAACAGGTTATACCACATTTGGGAAAGGGGTGCAATGTGAACATGTGGTAGTAACATGCTGATGTGGTAAACATAGCAAGCTAGCTTACATTTGAGACATTTAGCAGATACTCTTATCCAGAGCAACATACGAGTGTATAACTTTGCGTAGTCAAAAGGAATAGCTAAATACTATATTATGGACAAAAAAACACAATGCATAGTGTTAGCTAGCTAGAAAGATACCAACCTATTGAGCTGCCGTCACTTTCCAACCCAAGACAATGGCTAGTGTAATGTTAGCTAGCTTTACAAGCTAGGATAACAAACACTCTAAAAGACTCAAGAGTTTGTCTGAGACATGCGTTATTTAAATAACTCATTAAAGTTCAAACTGAAAATGTAAAACACATTTAAACGAATTTCCTAGCTACCTGAAATCATTTGTTTGTTGGGATGAGAATATCGGTGGAAAACTATTTGACGCCACCGAGGCAATAACTTCCGGGTGACGTCATGTTGGGTTGAAAAATCCTTCAACATAAGAGTCGTGACCTGTAAACCGTGTGTAAATGGGTAATGAAGGCGAAATAAACGATAGGATTATAATTGTGCATATATTTCCAATCATATACTGGTTATCAAACATGTATTTCTCCACTTATGATCAGCTCTGTGTTTAGCCTTCTCCAGTTATTTTGGAATCGCCTACTATTTACATTTACATTTAAGTCATTTAGCAGACGATCTTATCCAGAGCGACTTACAAATTGGTGCATTCACCTTATGACATCCAGTGGAACAGCCACTTTACAATAGTGCATCTAAATATTTTAAGGGGGGGGGTGAGAAGGATTACTTTATCCTATCCTAGGTATTCCTTAAAGAGGTGGGGTTTCAGGTGTCTCCGGAAGGTGGTGATTGACTCCGCTGTCCTGGCGTCGTGAGGGAGTTTGTTCCACCATTGGGGAGCCAGAGCAGCGAACAGTTTTGACTGGGCTGAGCGGGAACTGTACTTCCTCAGTGGTAGGGAAGCGAGCAGGCCAGAGGTGGATGAACGCAGTGCCCTTATTTGGGTGTAGGGCCTGATCAGAGCCTGGAGGTACTGAGGTGCCGTTCCCCTCACAGCTCCGTAGGCAAGCACCATGGTCTTGTAGCGGATGCGAGCTTCAACTGGAATGCAGAGATGCGATTCGCCACCTGGTCATCAGAAGGGGGAAAGGAGAAGATTAATTGTGTGTCGTCTGCATAGCAATGATAGGAGAGACCATGTGAGGTTATGACAGAGCCAAGTGACTTGGTGTATAGCGAGAATAGGAGAGGGCCTAGAACAGAGCCCTGGGGGACACCAGTGGTGAGAGCGCGTGGTGAGGAGACAGATTCCCGCCACGCCACCTGGTAGGAGCGACCTGTCAGGTAGGACGCAATCCAAGCGTGGGCCGCGCCGGAGATGCCCAACTCGGAGAGGGTGGAGAGGAGGATCATTCAACACACTAGCAGACATATTTATTTATTTAACCTTTATTTAACTTGGCAAGTCAGTTAACAACAAATTCTTATTTACAATGACGGCCTACCAAAAGGCAAAAGTCATCCTGCGGGGACGGGGGCTGAGATTAAAAATAAAAATAAATTACATAAAAATATAGGACAAAAACACACATCACAACAAGAGACAACACAACACTACCTAAAGAGAGACCTAAGATGACAGCATAGCAAGGCAGCAAGACATGACAACAACATGGTAGCAACAAAGTAGCAGCAGAAAACAGGATACAAACATTGTTGGGCACAGACAACAGCAGAAAGAGACAACAATACATCACACGAAGCAGCACATATCACACATAGTATCTGATACTATAGTGTGTATGTGTGTAGCCTCCTCATTAGCAGACATAGTATCTGATACTATAGTGTGTATGTGTGTAGCCTCCTCATTAACAGACATAGTATCTGATACTATAGTGTGTATGTGTGTAGCCTCCTCCTATTCAACTCATTAGCAGACATAGTATCTGATACTATAGTGTGTATGTAGGTAGCCTCCTCCTATTCAACTCATTAGCAGACATAGTATCTGATACTATAGTGTGTATGTGTGTAGCCTCCTCATTAACAGACATAGTATCTGATACTATAGTGTGTATGTAGGTAGCCTCCTCCTATTCAACTCATTAGCAGACATAGTATCTGATACTATAGTGTGTATGTGTGTAGCCTCCTCATTAGCAGACATAGTATCTGATACTATAGTGTGTATGTGTGTAGCCTCCTCCTATTCAACTCATTAGCAGACATAGTATCTGATACTATAGTGTGTATGTGTGTAGCCTCCTCCTATTCAACTCATTAGCAGACATAGTATCTGATACTATAGTGTGTATGTAGGTAGCCTCCTCCTATTCAACTCATTAGCAGACATAGTATCTGATACTATAGTGTGTATGTGTGTAGCCTCCTCCTATTCAACTCATTAGCAGACATAGTATCTGATACTATAGTGTGTATGTGTGTAGCCTCCTCCTATTCAACTCATTAGCAGACATAGTATCTGATACTATAGTGTGTATGTGTGTAGCCTCCTCCTATTCAACTCATTAGCAGACATAGTATCTGATACTATAGTGTGTATGTGTGTAGCCTCCTCCTATTCAACTCATTAGCAGACATAGTATCTGATACTATAGTGTGTATGTAGGTAGCCTCCTCCTATTTCAACTCACTAGCAGACATAGTATCTGATACTATAGTGTGTATGTGTGTAGCCTCCTCCTATTCAACTCATTAGCAGACATAGTATCTGATACTATAGTGTGTATGTAGGTAGCCTCCTCCTATTCAACTCATTAGCAGACATAGTATCTGATACTATAGTGTGTATGTGTGTTGCCTCCTCATTTTTTATTTTATTTTATTTTACCTTTATTTTACTAGGCAAGTCAGTTAAGAACAAATTCTTATTTTCAATGACTGCCTAGGAACAGTGGGTTAACTGCCTGTTCAGGGGCAGAACGACAGATTGTGTACCTTGTCAGCTCTGGGATTTCAACTTGCAACCTTTCGGTTACTAGTCCAATGCTCTAACCACTAGGCTACCCTGCCTCTAACCACTAGGCTACCCTGCCTCTAACCACTAGGCTACCCTGCCTCTAACCACTAGGCTACCCTGCCTCTAACCACTAGGCTACCCTGCCTCTAACCACTAGGCTACCCTGCCTCTAACCACTAGGCTACCCTGCCGCCCCATAGTGTGTATGTCTGTAGCCTCCTCATTAACAGACATAGTATCTGATACTATAGTGTGTATGTGTGTAGCCTCCTCCTATTCAACTCATTAGCAGACATAGTATCTGATACTATAGTGTGTATGTGTGTAGCCTCCTCCTATTCAACTCATTAGCAGACATAGTATCTGATACTATAGTGTGTATGTCTGTAGCCTCCTCATTAACAGACATAGTATCTGATACTATAGTGTGTATGTGTGTAGCCTCCTCATTAACAGACATAGTATCTGATACTATAGTGTGTATGTGTGTAGCCTCCTCCTATTTCAACTCACTAGCAGACATAGTATCTGATACTATAGTGTGTATGTGTGTAGCCTCCTCCTATTTCAACTCATTAGCAGACATAGTATCTGATACTATAGTGTGTATGTAGGTAGCCTCCTCCTATTTCAACTCATTAGCAGACATAGTATCTGATACTATAGTGTGTATGTAGGTAGCCTCCTCCTATTCAACTCATTAACAGACATAGTATCTGATACTATAGTGTGTATGTGTGTAGCCTCCTCCTATTCAACTCATTAGCAGACATAGTATCTGATACTATAGTGTGTATGTGTGTAGCCTCCTCCTATTCAACTCATTAGCAGACATAGTATCTGATACTATAGTGTGTATGTGTGTAGCCTCCTCCTATTTCAACTCATTAGCAGACATAGTATCTGATACTATAGTGTGTATGTGTGTAGCCTCCTCCTATTTCAACTCACTAGCAGACATAGTATCTGATACTATAGTGTGTATGTAGGTAGCCTCCTCCTATTCAACTCATTAACAGACATAGTATCTGATACTATAGTGTGTATGTGTGTAGCCTCCTCATTGACAGACATAGTATCTGATACTATAGTGTGTATGTGTGTAGCCTCCTCATTAACAGACATAGTATCTGATACTATAGTGTGTATGTGTGTAGCCTCCTCCTATTCAACTCATTAGCAGACATAGTATCTGATACTATAGTGTGTATGTGTGTAGCCTCCTCCTATTCAACTCATTAGCAGACATAGTATTAGCAGACATAGTATCTGATACTATAGTGTGTATGTGTGTAGCCTCTTCCTATTTCAACTCATTAGCAGACATAGTATCTGATACTATAGTGTGTATGTGTGTAGCCTCCTCATTAACAGACATAGTATCTGATACTATAGTGTGTATGTAGGTAGCTTCCTCCTATTCAACTCACTAGCAGACATAGTATTAGCAGACATAGTATCTGATACTATAGTGTGTATGTAGGTAGCCTCCTCCTATTCAACTCATTAGCAGACATAGTATTAGCAGACATAGTATCTGATACTATAGTGTGTATGTAGGTAGCCTCCTCCTATTCAACTCATTAGCAGACATAGTATCTGATACTATAGTGTGTATGTGTGTAGCCTCCTCATTAGCAGACATAGTATCTGATACTATAGTGTGTATGTGTGTAGCCTCCTCATTAGCAGACATAGTATCTGATACTATAGTGTGTATGTGTGTAGCCTCCTCATTAGCAGACATAGTATCTGATACTATAGTGTGTATGTGTGTAGCCTCCTCATTAGCAGACATAGTATCTGATACTATAGTGTGTATGTGTGTAGCCTCCTCATTAGCAGACATAGTATCTGATACTATAGTGTGTATGTGTGTAGCCTTCTCATTAGCAGACATAGTATCTGATACTATAGTGTGTATGTGTGTAGCCTCCTCATTAACAGACATAGTATCTGATACTATAGTGTGTATGTGTGTAGCCTCCTCATTAACAGACATAGTATCTGATACTATAGTGTGTATGTGTGTAGCCTCCTCATTAGCAGACATAGTATCTGATACTATAGTGTGTATGTGTGTAGCCTCCTCATTAACAGACATAGTATCTGATACTATAGTGTGTATGTGTGTAGCCTCCTCATTAACAGACATAGTATCTGATACTATAGTGTGTATGTGTGTAGCCTCCTCCTATTCAACTCATTAGCGGACATAGTATCTGATACTATAGTGTGTATGTGTGTAGCCTCCTCCTATTCAACTCATTAGCAGACATAGTATCTGATACTATAGTGTGTATGTGTGTAGCCTCCTCCTATTCAACTCATTAGCAGACATAGTATCTGATACTATAGTGTGTATGTAGGTAGCCTCCTCCTATTCAACTCACTAGCAGACATAGTATCTGATACTATAGTGTGTATGTGTGTAGCCTCCTCATTAGCAGACATAGTATCTGATACTATAGTGTGTATGTGTGTAGCCTCCTCATTAACAGACATAGTATCTGATACTATAGTGTGTATGTGTGTTGCCTCCTCATTTTTTATTTTATTTTATTTTACCTTTATTTTACTAGGCAAGTCAGTTAAGAACAAATTCTTATTTTCAATGACTGCCTAGGAACAGTGGGTTAACTGCCTGTTCAGGGGCAGAACGACAGATTGTGTACCTTGTCAGCTCTGGGATTTCAACTTGCAACCTTTCGGTTACTAGTCCAATGCTCTAACCACTAGGCTACCCTGCCGCCCCATAGTGTGTATGTCTGTAGCCTCCTCATTAACAGACATAGTATCTGATACTATAGTGTGTATGTGTGTAGCCTCCTCCTATTCAACTCATTAGCAGACATAGTATCTGATACTATAGTGTGTATGTGTGTAGCCTCCTCCTATTTCAACTCATTAGCAGACATAGTATCTGATACTATAGTGTGTATGTCTGTAGCCTCCTCATTAACAGACATAGTATCTGATACTATAGTGTGTATGTGTGTAGCCTCCTCATTAACAGACATAGTATCTGATACTATAGTGTGTATGTAGGTAGCCTCCTCCTATTTCAACTCATTAGCAGACATAGTATCTGATACTATAGTGTGTATGTGTGTAGCCTCCTCCTATTCAACTCATTAGCAGACATAGTATTAGCAGACATAGTATCTGATACTATAGTGTGTATGTGTGTAGCCTCCTCCTATTTCAACTCATTAGCAGACATAGTATCTGATACTATAGTGTGTATGTGTGTAGCCTCCTCCTATTTCAACTCATTAGCAGACATAGTATCTGATACTATAGTGTGTATGTAGGTAGCCTCCTCCTATTCAACTCATTAGCAGACATAGTATTAGCAGACATAGTATCTGATACTATAGTGTGTATGTGTGTAGCCTCCTCATTAACAGACATAGTATCTGATACTATAGTGTGTATGTGTGTAGCCTCCTCCTATTTCAACTCATTAGCAGACATAGTATCTGATACTATAGTGTGTATGTGTGTAGCCTCCTCCTATTTCAACTCATTAGCAGACATAGTATCTGATACTATAGTGTGTATGTAGGTAGCCTCCTCCTATTTCAACTCATTAGCAGACATAGTATCTGATACTATAGTGTGTATGTGTGTAGCCTCCTCATTGACAGACATAGTATCTGATACTATAGTGTGTATGTGTGTAGCCTCCTCCTATTCAACTCATTAGCAGACATAGTATCTGATACTATAGTGTGTATGTGTGTAGCCTCCTCCTATTTCAACTCATTAGCAGACATAGTATCTGATACTATAGTGTGTATGTAGGTAGCCTCCTCCTATTTCAACTCATTAGCAGACATAGTATCTGATACTATAGTGTGTATGTGTGTAGCCTCCTCCTATTCAACTCACTAGCAGACATAGTATCTGATACTATAGTGTGTATGTGTGTAGCCTCCTCCTATTCAACTCACTAGCAGACATAGTATCTGATACTATAGTGTGTATGTGTGTAGCCTCCTCCTATTCAACTCATTAGCAGACATAGTATCTGATACTATAGTGTGTATGTAGGTAGCCTCCTCCTATTCAACTCATTAACAGACATAGTATCTGATACTATAGTGTGTATGTGTGTAGCCTCCTCCTATTCAACTCATTAGCAGACATAGTATCTGATACTATAGTGTGTATGTGTGTAGCCTCCTCCTATTCAACTCACTAGCAGACATAGTATCTGATACTATAGTGTGTATGTGTGTAGCCTCCTCCTATTCAACTCACTAGCAGACATAGTATCTGATACTATAGTGTGTATGTGTGTAGCCTCCTCCTATTCAACTCACTAGCAGACATAGTATCTGATACTATAGTGTGTATGTGTGTAGCCTCCTCCTATTCAACTCACTAGCAGACATAGTATCTGATACTATAGTGTGTATGTGTGTAGCCTCCTCCTATTCAACTCATTAGCAGACATAGTATCTGATACTATAGTGTGTATGTAGGTAGCCTCCTCCTATTCAACTCATTAACAGACATAGTATCTGATACTATAGTGTGTATGTGTGTAGCCTCCTCCTATTCAACTCATTAGCAGACATAGTATCTGATACTATAGTGTGTATGTGTGTAGCCTCCTCCTATTCAACTCATTAGCAGACATAGTATCTGATACTATAGTGTGTATGTGTGTAGCCTCCTCATTAACAGACATAGTATCTGATACTATAGTGTGTATGTGTGTAGCCTCCTCATTAGCAGACATAGTATCTGATACTATAGTGTGTATGTGTGTAGCCTCCTCATTAACAGACATAGTATCTGATACTATAGTGTGTATGTAGGTAGCCTCCTCCTATTCAACTCATTAGCAGACATAGTATCTGATACTATAGTGTGTATGTGTGTAGCCTCCTCATTAACAGACATAGTATCTGATACTATAGTGTGTATGTGTGTAGCCTCCTCATTAGCAGACATAGTATCTGATACTATAGTGTGTATGTGTGTAGCCTCCTCATTAGCAGACATAGTATCTGATACTATAGTGTGTATGTGTGTAGCCTCCTCATTAGCAGACATAGTATCTGATACTATAGTGTGTATGTGTGTAGCCTCCTCATTAGCAGACATAGTATCTGATACTATAGTGTGTATGTGTGTAGCCTCCTCCTATTCAACTCATTAGCAGACATATTATCTGATACTATAGTGTGTATGTAGGTAGCCTCCTCCTATTCAACTCATTAGCAGACATAGTATCTGATACTATAGTGTGTATGTGTGTAGCCTCCTCCTATTTCAACTCATTAGCAGACATAGTATCTGATACTATAGTGTGTATGTGTGTAGCCTCCTCATTAACAGACATAGTATCTGATACTATAGTGTGTATGTGTGTAGCCTCCTCATTAACAGACATAGTATCTGATACTATAGTGTGTATGTGTGTAGCCTCCTCCTATTTCAACTCATTAGCAGACATAGTATCTGATACTATAGTGTGTATGTGTGTAGCCTCCTCCTATTTCAACTCATTAGCAGACATAGTATCTGATACTATAGTGTGTATGTAGGTAGCCTCCTCCTATTTCAACTCATTAGCAGACATAGTATCTGATACTATAGTGTGTATGTAGGTAGCCTCCTCCTATTCAACTCATTAACAGACGTAGTATCTGATACTATAGTGTGTATGTGTGTAGCCTCCTCCTATTCAACTCATTAGCAGACATAGTATCTGATACTATAGTGTGTATGTGTGTAGCCTCCTCCTATTCAACTCATTAGCAGACATAGTATCTGATACTATAGTGTGTATGTGTGTAGCCTCCTCCTATTTCAACTCATTAGCAGACATAGTATCTGATACTATAGTGTGTATGTGTGTAGCCTCCTCCTATTTCAACTCACTACCAGACATAGTATCTGATACTATAGTGTGTATGTAGGTAGCCTCCTCCTATTCAACTCATTAACAGACATAGTATCTGATACTATAGTGTGTATGTGTGTAGCCTCCTCCTTGACAGACATAGTATCTGATACTATAGTGTGTATGTGTGTAGCCTCCTCATTAACAGACATAGTATCTGATACTATAGTGTGTATGTGTGTAGCCTCCTCATTAGCAGACATAGTATCTGATACTATAGTGTGTATGTGTGTAGCCTCCTCCTATTCAACTCATTAGCAGACATAGTATTAGCAGACATAGTATCTGATACTATAGTGTGTATGTGTGTAGCCTCCTCCTATTTCAACTCATTAGCAGACATAGTATCTGATACTATAGTGTGTATGTGTGTAGCCTCCTCATTAACAGACATAGTATCTGATACTATAGTGTGTATGTAGGTAGCTTCCTCCTATTCAACTCACTAGCAGACATAGTATTAGCAGACATAGTATCTGATACTATAGTGTGTATGTAGGTAGCCTCCTCCTATTCAACTCATTAGCAGACATAGTATTAGCAGACATAGTATCTGATACTATAGTGTGTATGTAGGTAGCCTCCTCCTATTCAACTCATTAGCAGACATAGTATCTGATACTATAGTGTGTATGTGTGTAGCCTCCTCATTAGCAGACATAGTATCTGATACTATAGTGTGTATGTGTGTAGCCTCCTCATTAGCAGACATAGTATCTGATACTATAGTGTGTATGTGTGTAGCCTCCTCATTAGCAGACATAGTATCTGATACTATAGTGTGTATGTGTGTAGCCTCCTCATTAGCAGACATAGTATCTGATACTATAGTGTGTATGTGTGTAGCCTCCTCATTAGCAGACATAGTATCTGATACTATAGTGTGTATGTGTGTAGCCTCCTCATTAGCAGACATAGTATCTGATACTATAGTGTGTATGTGTGTAGCCTCCTCATTAACAGACATAGTATCTGATACTATAGTGTGTATGTGTGTAGCCTCCTCATTAACAGACATAGTATCTGATACTATAGTGTGTATGTGTGTAGCCTCCTCATTAGCAGACATAGTATCTGATACTATAGTGTGTATGTGTGTAGCCTCCTCATTAACAGACATAGTATCTGATACTATAGTGTGTATGTGTGTAGCCTCCTCATTAGCAGACATAGTATCTGATACTATAGTGTGTATGTGTGTAGCCTCCTCATTAACAGACATAGTATCTGATACTATAGTGTGTATGTGTGTAGCCTCCTCATTAACAGACATAGTATCTGATACTATAGTGTGTATGTGTGTAGCCTCCTCATTAGCAGACATAGTATCTGATACTATAGTGTGTATGTGTGTAGCCTCCTCATTAACAGACATAGTATCTGATACTATAGTGTGTATGTGTGTAGCCTCCTCCTATTCAACTCATTAGCGGACATAGTATCTGATACTATAGTGTGTATGTGTGTAGCCTCCTCCTATTCAACTCATTAGCAGACATAGTATCTGATACTATAGTGTGTATGTGTGTAGCCTCCTCCTATTCAACTCATTAGCAGACATAGTATCTGATACTATAGTGTGTATGTAGGTAGCCTCCTCCTATTCAACTCACTAGCAGACATAGTATCTGATACTATAGTGTGTATGTGTGTAGCCTCCTCATTAGCAGACATAGTATCTGATACTATAGTGTGTATGTGTGTTGCCTCCTCATTTTTTATTTTATTTTATTTTACCTTTATTTTACTAGGCAAGTCAGTTAAGAACAAATTCTTATTTTCAATGACTGCCTAGGAACAGTGGGTTAACTGCCTGTTCAGGGGCAGAACGACAGATTGTGTACCTTGTCAGCTCTGGGATTTCAACTTGCAACCTTTCGGTTACTAGTCCAATGCTCTAACCACTAGGCTACCCTGCCGCCCCATAGTGTGTATGTCTGTAGCCTCCTCATTAACAGACATAGTATCTGATACTATAGTGTGTATGTGTGTAGCCTCCTCCTATTCAACTCATTAGCAGACATAGTATCTGATACTATAGTGTGTATGTGTGTAGCCTCCTCCTATTTCAACTCATTAGCAGACATAGTATCTGATACTATAGTGTGTATGTCTGTAGCCTCCTCATTAACAGACATAGTATCTGATACTATAGTGTGTATGTGTGTAGCCTCCTCATTAACAGACATAGTATCTGATACTATAGTGTGTATGTAGGTAGCCTCCTCCTATTTCAACTCATTAGCAGACATAGTATCTGATACTATAGTGTGTATGTGTGTAGCCTCCTCCTATTCAACTCATTAGCAGACATAGTATTAGCAGACATAGTATCTGATACTATAGTGTGTATGTGTGTAGCCTCCTCCTATTTCAACTCATTAGCAGACATAGTATCTGATACTATAGTGTGTATGTGTGTAGCCTCCTCCTATTTCAACTCATTAGCAGACATAGTATCTGATACTATAGTGTGTATGTAGGTAGCCTCCTCCTATTCAACTCATTAGCAGACATAGTATTAGCAGACATAGTATCTGATACTATAGTGTGTATGTGTGTAGCCTCCTCATTAACAGACATAGTATCTGATACTATAGTGTGTATGTGTGTAGCCTCCTCCTATTTCAACTCATTAGCAGACATAGTATCTGATACTATAGTGTGTATGTGTGTAGCCTCCTCCTATTTCAACTCATTAGCAGACATAGTATCTGATACTATAGTGTGTATGTAGGTAGCCTCCTCCTATTTCAACTCATTAGCAGACATAGTATCTGATACTATAGTGTGTATGTGTGTAGCCTCCTCATTGACAGACATAGTATCTGATACTATAGTGTGTATGTGTGTAGCCTCCTCCTATTCAACTCATTAGCAGACATAGTATCTGATACTATAGTGTGTATGTGTGTAGCCTCCTCCTATTTCAACTCATTAGCAGACATAGTATCTGATACTATAGTGTGTATGTAGGTAGCCTCCTCCTATTTCAACTCATTAGCAGACATAGTATCTGATACTATAGTGTGTATGTGTGTAGCCTCCTCCTATTCAACTCACTAGCAGACATAGTATCTGATACTATAGTGTGTATGTGTGTAGCCTCCTCCTATTCAACTCACTAGCAGACATAGTATCTGATACTATAGTGTGTATGTGTGTAGCCTCCTCCTATTCAACTCATTAGCAGACATAGTATCTGATACTATAGTGTGTATGTAGGTAGCCTCCTCCTATTCAACTCATTAACAGACATAGTATCTGATACTATAGTGTGTATGTGTGTAGCCTCCTCCTATTCAACTCATTAGCAGACATAGTATCTGATACTATAGTGTGTATGTGTGTAGCCTCCTCCTATTCAACTCACTAGCAGACATAGTATCTGATACTATAGTGTGTATGTGTGTAGCCTCCTCCTATTCAACTCATTAGCAGACATAGTATCTGATACTATAGTGTGTATGTGTGTAGCCTCCTCATTGACAGACATAGTATCTGATACTATAGTGTGTATGTGTGTAGCCTCCTCCTATTCAACTCATTAGCAGACATAGTATCTGATACTATAGTGTGTATGTGTGTAGCCTCCTCCTATTTCAACTCATTAGCAGACATAGTATCTGATACTATAGTGTGTATGTAGGTAGCCTCCTCCTATTTCAACTCATTAGCAGACATAGTATCTGATACTATAGTGTGTATGTGTGTAGCCTCCTCCTATTCAACTCACTAGCAGACATAGTATCTGATACTATAGTGTGTATGTGTGTAGCCTCCTCATTAACAGACATAGTATCTGATACTATAGTGTGTATGTGTGTAGCCTCCTCATTAACAGACATAGTATCTGATACTATAGTGTGTATGTGTGTAGCCTCCTCATTAGCAGACATAGTATCTGATACTATAGTGTGTATGTGTGTAGCCTCCTCATTAACAGACATAGTATCTGATACTATAGTGTGTATGTGTGTAGCCTCCTCATTAACAGACATAGTATCTGATACTATAGTGTGTATGTGTGTAGCCTCCTCCTATTCAACTCATTAGCGGACATAGTATCTGATACTATAGTGTGTATGTGTGTAGCCTCCTCCTATTCAACTCATTAGCAGACATAGTATCTGATACTATAGTGTGTATGTGTGTAGCCTCCTCCTATTCAACTCATTAGCAGACATAGTATCTGATACTATAGTGTGTATGTAGGTAGCCTCCTCCTATTCAACTCACTAGCAGACATAGTATCTGATACTATAGTGTGTATGTGTGTAGCCTCCTCATTAGCAGACATAGTATCTGATACTATAGTGTGTATGTGTGTAGCCTCCTCATTAACAGACATAGTATCTGATACTATAGTGTGTATGTGTGTTGCCTCCTCATTTTTTATTTTATTTTATTTTACCTTTATTTTACTAGGCAAGTCAGTTAAGAACAAATTCTTATTTTCAATGACTGCCTAGGAACAGTGGGTTAACTGCCTGTTCAGGGCAGAACGACAGATTGTGTACCTTGTCAGCTCTGGGATTTCAACTTGCAACCTTTCGGTTACTAGTCCAATGCTCTAACCACTAGGCTACCCTGCCGCCCCATAGTGTGTATGTCTGTAGCCTCCTCATTAACAGACATAGTATCTGATACTATAGTGTGTATGTGTGTAGCCTCCTCCTATTCAACTCATTAGCAGACATAGTATCTGATACTATAGTGTGTATGTGTGTAGCCTCCTCCTATTTCAACTCATTAGCAGACATAGTATCTGATACTATAGTGTGTATGTCTGTAGCCTCCTCATTAACAGACATAGTATCTGATACTATAGTGTGTATGTGTGTAGCCTCCTCATTAACAGACATAGTATCTGATACTATAGTGTGTATGTAGGTAGCCTCCTCCTATTTCAACTCATTAGCAGACATAGTATCTGATACTATAGTGTGTATGTGTGTAGCCTCCTCCTATTCAACTCATTAGCAGACATAGTATTAGCAGACATAGTATCTGATACTATAGTGTGTATGTGTGTAGCCTCCTCCTATTTCAACTCATTAGCAGACATAGTATCTGATACTATAGTGTGTATGTGTGTAGCCTCCTCCTATTTCAACTCATTAGCAGACATAGTATCTGATACTATAGTGTGTATGTAGGTAGCCTCCTCCTATTCAACTCATTAGCAGACATAGTATTAGCAGACATAGTATCTGATACTATAGTGTGTATGTGTGTAGCCTCCTCATTAACAGACATAGTATCTGATACTATAGTGTGTATGTGTGTAGCCTCCTCCTATTTCAACTCATTAGCAGACATAGTATCTGATACTATAGTGTGTATGTGTGTAGCCTCCTCCTATTTCAACTCATTAGCAGACATAGTATCTGATACTATAGTGTGTATGTAGGTAGCCTCCTCCTATTTCAACTCATTAGCAGACATAGTATCTGATACTATAGTGTGTATGTGTGTAGCCTCCTCATTGACAGACATAGTATCTGATACTATAGTGTGTATGTGTGTAGCCTCCTCCTATTCAACTCATTAGCAGACATAGTATCTGATACTATAGTGTGTATGTGTGTAGCCTCCTCCTATTTCAACTCATTAGCAGACATAGTATCTGATACTATAGTGTGTATGTAGGTAGCCTCCTCCTATTTCAACTCATTAGCAGACATAGTATCTGATACTATAGTGTGTATGTGTGTAGCCTCCTCCTATTCAACTCACTAGCAGACATAGTATCTGATACTATAGTGTGTATGTGTGTAGCCTCCTCCTATTCAACTCACTAGCAGACATAGTATCTGATACTATAGTGTGTATGTGTGTAGCCTCCTCCTATTCAACTCATTAGCAGACATAGTATCTGATACTATAGTGTGTATGTAGGTAGCCTCCTCCTATTCAACTCATTAACAGACATAGTATCTGATACTATAGTGTGTATGTGTGTAGCCTCCTCCTATTCAACTCATTAGCAGACATAGTATCTGATACTATAGTGTGTATGTGTGTAGCCTCCTCCTATTCAACTCACTAGCAGACATAGTATCTGATACTATAGTGTGTATGTGTGTAGCCTCCTCCTATTCAACTCACTAGCAGACATAGTATCTGATACTATAGTGTGTATGTGTGTAGCCTCCTCCTATTCAACTCACTAGCAGACATAGTATCTGATACTATAGTGTGTATGTGTGTAGCCTCCTCCTATTCAACTCACTAGCAGACATAGTATCTGATACTATAGTGTGTATGTGTGTAGCCTCCTCCTATTCAACTCATTAGCAGACATAGTATCTGATACTATAGTGTGTATGTAGGTAGCCTCCTCCTATTCAACTCATTAACAGACATAGTATCTGATACTATAGTGTGTATGTGTGTAGCCTCCTCCTATTCAACTCATTAGCAGACATAGTATCTGATACTATAGTGTGTATGTGTGTAGCCTCCTCCTATTCAACTCATTAGCAGACATAGTATCTGATACTATAGTGTGTATGTGTGTAGCCTCCTCATTAACAGACATAGTATCTGATACTATAGTGTGTATGTGTGTAGCCTCCTCATTAGCAGACATAGTATCTGATACTATAGTGTGTATGTGTGTAGCCTCCTCATTAACAGACATAGTATCTGATACTATAGTGTGTATGTAGGTAGCCTCCTCCTATTCAACTCATTAGCAGACATAGTATCTGATACTATAGTGTGTATGTGTGTAGCCTCCTCATTAACAGACATAGTATCTGATACTATAGTGTGTATGTAGGTAGCCTCCTCCTATTCAACTCATTAGCAGACATAGTATCTGATACTATAGTGTGTATGTGTGTAGCCTCCTCATTAACAGACATAGTATCTGATACTATAGTGTGTATGTGTGTAGCCTCCTCATTAGCAGACATAGTATCTGATACTATAGTGTGTATGTGTGTAGCCTCCTCATTAGCAGACATAGTATCTGATACTATAGTGTGTATGTGTGTAGCCTCCTCATTAGCAGACATAGTATCTGATACTATAGTGTGTATGTGTGTAGCCTCCTCATTAGCAGACATAGTATCTGATACTATAGTGTGTATGTGTGTAGCCTCCTCCTATTCAACTCATTAGCAGACATATTATCTGATACTATAGTGTGTATGTAGGTAGCCTCCTCCTATTCAACTCATTAGCAGACATAGTATCTGATACTATAGTGTGTATGTGTGTAGCCTCCTCCTATTTCAACTCATTAGCAGACATAGTATCTGATACTATAGTGTGTATGTGTGTAGCCTCCTCATTAACAGACATAGTATCTGATACTATAGTGTGTATGTGTGTAGCCTCCTCATTAACAGACATAGTATCTGATACTATAGTGTGTATGTGTGTAGCCTCCTCCTATTTCAACTCATTAGCAGACATAGTATCTGATACTATAGTGTGTATGTGTGTAGCCTCCTCCTATTTCAACTCATTAGCAGACATAGTATCTGATACTATAGTGTGTATGTAGGTAGCCTCCTCCTATTTCAACTCATTAGCAGACATAGTATCTGATACTATAGTGTGTATGTAGGTAGCCTCCTCCTATTCAACTCATTAACAGACGTAGTATCTGATACTATAGTGTGTATGTGTGTAGCCTCCTCCTATTCAACTCATTAGCAGACATAGTATCTGATACTATAGTGTGTATGTGTGTAGCCTCCTCCTATTCAACTCATTAGCAGACATAGTATCTGATACTATAGTGTGTATGTGTGTAGCCTCCTCCTATTTCAACTCATTAGCAGACATAGTATCTGATACTATAGTGTGTATGTGTGTAGCCTCCTCCTATTTCAACTCACTACCAGACATAGTATCTGATACTATAGTGTGTATGTAGGTAGCCTCCTCCTATTCAACTCATTAACAGACATAGTATCTGATACTATAGTGTGTATGTGTGTAGCCTCCTCCTTGACAGACATAGTATCTGATACTATAGTGTGTATGTGTGTAGCCTCCTCATTAACAGACATAGTATCTGATACTATAGTGTGTATGTGTGTAGCCTCCTCATTAGCAGACATAGTATCTGATACTATAGTGTGTATGTGTGTAGCCTCCTCCTATTCAACTCATTAGCAGACATAGTATTAGCAGACATAGTATCTGATACTATAGTGTGTATGTGTGTAGCCTCCTCCTATTTCAACTCATTAGCAGACATAGTATCTGATACTATAGTGTGTATGTGTGTAGCCTCCTCATTAACAGACATAGTATCTGATACTATAGTGTGTATGTAGGTAGCTTCCTCCTATTCAACTCACTAGCAGACATAGTATTAGCAGACATAGTATCTGATACTATAGTGTGTATGTAGGTAGCCTCCTCCTATTCAACTCATTAGCAGACATAGTATTAGCAGACATAGTATCTGATACTATAGTGTGTATGTAGGTAGCCTCCTCCTATTCAACTCATTAGCAGACATAGTATCTGATACTATAGTGTGTATGTGTGTAGCCTCCTCATTAGCAGACATAGTATCTGATACTATAGTGTGTATGTGTGTAGCCTCCTCATTAGCAGACATAGTATCTGATACTATAGTGTGTATGTGTGTAGCCTCCTCATTAGCAGACATAGTATCTGATACTATAGTGTGTATGTGTGTAGCCTCCTCATTAGCAGACATAGTATCTGATACTATAGTGTGTATGTGTGTAGCCTCCTCATTAGCAGACATAGTATCTGATACTATAGTGTGTATGTGTGTAGCCTCCTCATTAGCAGACATAGTATCTGATACTATAGTGTGTATGTGTGTAGCCTCCTCATTAACAGACATAGTATCTGATACTATAGTGTGTATGTGTGTAGCCTCCTCATTAACAGACATAGTATCTGATACTATAGTGTGTATGTGTGTAGCCTCCTCATTAGCAGACATAGTATCTGATACTATAGTGTGTATGTGTGTAGCCTCCTCATTAACAGACATAGTATCTGATACTATAGTGTGTATGTGTGTAGCCTCCTCATTAGCAGACATAGTATCTGATACTATAGTGTGTATGTGTGTAGCCTCCTCATTAACAGACATAGTATCTGATACTATAGTGTGTATGTGTGTAGCCTCCTCATTAACAGACATAGTATCTGATACTATAGTGTGTATGTGTGTAGCCTCCTCATTAGCAGACATAGTATCTGATACTATAGTGTGTATGTGTGTAGCCTCCTCATTAACAGACATAGTATCTGATACTATAGTGTGTATGTGTGTAGCCTCCTCCTATTCAACTCATTAGCGGACATAGTATCTGATACTATAGTGTGTATGTGTGTAGCCTCCTCCTATTCAACTCATTAGCAGACATAGTATCTGATACTATAGTGTGTATGTGTGTAGCCTCCTCCTATTCAACTCATTAGCAGACATAGTATCTGATACTATAGTGTGTATGTAGGTAGCCTCCTCCTATTCAACTCACTAGCAGACATAGTATCTGATACTATAGTGTGTATGTGTGTAGCCTCCTCATTAGCAGACATAGTATCTGATACTATAGTGTGTATGTGTGTAGCCTCCTCATTAACAGACATAGTATCTGATACTATAGTGTGTATGTGTGTTGCCTCCTCATTTTTTATTTTATTTTATTTTACCTTTATTTTACTAGGCAAGTCAGTTAAGAACAAATTCTTATTTTCAATGACTGCCTAGGAACAGTGGGTTAACTGCCTGTTCAGGGGCAGAACGACAGATTGTGTACCTTGTCAGCTCTGGGATTTCAACTTGCAACCTTTCGGTTACTAGTCCAATGCTCTAACCACTAGGCTACCCTGCCTGCCGCCCCATAGTGTGTATGTCTGTAGCCTCCTCATTAACAGACATAGTATCTGATACTATAGTGTGTATGTGTGTAGCCTCCTCCTATTCAACTCATTAGCAGACATAGTATCTGATACTATAGTGTGTATGTGTGTAGCCTCCTCCTATTTCAACTCATTAGCAGACATAGTATCTGATACTATAGTGTGTATGTCTGTAGCCTCCTCATTAACAGACATAGTATCTGATACTATAGTGTGTATGTGTGTAGCCTCCTCATTAACAGACATAGTATCTGATACTATAGTGTGTATGTAGGTAGCCTCCTCCTATTTCAACTCATTAGCAGACATAGTATCTGATACTATAGTGTGTATGTGTGTAGCCTCCTCCTATTCAACTCATTAGCAGACATAGTATTAGCAGACATAGTATCTGATACTATAGTGTGTATGTGTGTAGCCTCCTCCTATTTCAACTCATTAGCAGACATAGTATCTGATACTATAGTGTGTATGTGTGTAGCCTCCTCCTATTTCAACTCATTAGCAGACATAGTATCTGATACTATAGTGTGTATGTAGGTAGCCTCCTCCTATTCAACTCATTAGCAGACATAGTATTAGCAGACATAGTATCTGATACTATAGTGTGTATGTGTGTAGCCTCCTCATTAACAGACATAGTATCTGATACTATAGTGTGTATGTGTGTAGCCTCCTCCTATTTCAACTCATTAGCAGACATAGTATCTGATACTATAGTGTGTATGTGTGTAGCCTCCTCCTATTTCAACTCATTAGCAGACATAGTATCTGATACTATAGTGTGTATGTAGGTAGCCTCCTCCTATTTCAACTCATTAGCAGACATAGTATCTGATACTATAGTGTGTATGTGTGTAGCCTCCTCATTGACAGACATAGTATCTGATACTATAGTGTGTATGTGTAGCCTCCTCCTATTCAACTCATTAGCAGACATAGTATCTGATACTATAGTGTGTATGTGTGTAGCCTCCTCCTATTTCAACTCATTAGCAGACATAGTATCTGATACTATAGTGTGTATGTAGGTAGCCTCCTCCTATTTCAACTCATTAGCAGACATAGTATCTGATACTATAGTGTGTATGTGTGTAGCCTCCTCCTATTCAACTCACTAGCAGACATAGTATCTGATACTATAGTGTGTATGTGTGTAGCCTCCTCCTATTCAACTCACTAGCAGACATAGTATCTGATACTATAGTGTGTATGTGTGTAGCCTCCTCCTATTCAACTCATTAGCAGACATAGTATCTGATACTATAGTGTGTATGTAGGTAGCCTCCTCCTATTCAACTCATTAACAGACATAGTATCTGATACTATAGTGTGTATGTGTGTAGCCTCCTCCTATTCAACTCATTAGCAGACATAGTATCTGATACTATAGTGTGTATGTGTGTAGCCTCCTCCTATTCAACTCACTAGCAGACATAGTATCTGATACTATAGTGTGTATGTGTGTAGCCTCCTCCTATTCAACTCACTAGCAGACATAGTATCTGATACTATAGTGTGTATGTGTGTAGCCTCCTCCTATTCAACTCACTAGCAGACATAGTATCTGATACTATAGTGTGTATGTGTGTAGCCTCCTCCTATTCAACTCACTAGCAGACATAGTATCTGATACTATAGTGTGTATGTGTGTAGCCTCCTCCTATTCAACTCATTAGCAGACATAGTATCTGATACTATAGTGTGTATGTAGGTAGCCTCCTCCTATTCAACTCATTAACAGACATAGTATCTGATACTATAGTGTGTATGTGTGTAGCCTCCTCCTATTCAACTCATTAGCAGACATAGTATCTGATACTATAGTGTGTATGTGTGTAGCCTCCTCCTATTCAACTCATTAGCAGACATAGTATCTGATACTATAGTGTGTATGTGTGTAGCCTCCTCATTAACAGACATAGTATCTGATACTATAGTGTGTATGTGTGTAGCCTCCTCATTAGCAGACATAGTATCTGATACTATAGTGTGTATGTGTGTAGCCTCCTCATTAACAGACATAGTATCTGATACTATAGTGTGTATGTAGGTAGCCTCCTCCTATTCAACTCATTAGCAGACATAGTATCTGATACTATAGTGTGTATGTGTGTAGCCTCCTCATTAACAGACATAGTATCTGATACTATAGTGTGTATGTAGGTAGCCTCCTCCTATTCAACTCATTAGCAGACATAGTATCTGATACTATAGTGTGTATGTGTGTAGCCTCCTCATTAACAGACATAGTATCTGATACTATAGTGTGTATGTGTGTAGCCTCCTCATTAGCAGACATAGTATCTGATACTATAGTGTGTATGTGTGTAGCCTCCTCATTAGCAGACATAGTATCTGATACTATAGTGTGTATGTGTGTAGCCTCCTCATTAGCAGACATAGTATCTGATACTATAGTGTGTATGTGTGTAGCCTCCTCATTAGCAGACATAGTATCTGATACTATAGTGTGTATGTGTGTAGCCTCCTCCTATTCAACTCATTAGCAGACATATTATCTGATACTATAGTGTGTATGTAGGTAGCCTCCTCCTATTCAACTCATTAGCAGACATAGTATCTGATACTATAGTGTGTATGTGTGTAGCCTCCTCCTATTTCAACTCATTAGCAGACATAGTATCTGATACTATAGTGTGTATGTGTGTAGCCTCCTCATTAACAGACATAGTATCTGATACTATAGTGTGTATGTGTGTAGCCTCCTCATTAACAGACATAGTATCTGATACTATAGTGTGTATGTGTGTAGCCTCCTCCTATTTCAACTCATTAGCAGACATAGTATCTGATACTATAGTGTGTATGTGTGTAGCCTCCTCCTATTTCAACTCATTAGCAGACATAGTATCTGATACTATAGTGTGTATGTAGGTAGCCTCCTCCTATTTCAACTCATTAGCAGACATAGTATCTGATACTATAGTGTGTATGTAGGTAGCCTCCTCCTATTCAACTCATTAACAGACGTAGTATCTGATACTATAGTGTGTATGTGTGTAGCCTCCTCCTATTCAACTCATTAGCAGACATAGTATCTGATACTATAGTGTGTATGTGTGTAGCCTCCTCCTATTCAACTCATTAGCAGACATAGTATCTGATACTATAGTGTGTATGTGTGTAGCCTCCTCCTATTTCAACTCATTAGCAGACATAGTATCTGATACTATAGTGTGTATGTGTGTAGCCTCCTCCTATTTCAACTCACTACCAGACATAGTATCTGATACTATAGTGTGTATGTAGGTAGCCTCCTCCTATTCAACTCATTAACAGACATAGTATCTGATACTATAGTGTGTATGTGTGTAGCCTCCTCCTTGACAGACATAGTATCTGATACTATAGTGTGTATGTGTGTAGCCTCCTCATTAACAGACATAGTATCTGATACTATAGTGTGTATGTGTGTAGCCTCCTCATTAGCAGACATAGTATCTGATACTATAGTGTGTATGTGTGTAGCCTCCTCCTATTCAACTCATTAGCAGACATAGTATTAGCAGACATAGTATCTGATACTATAGTGTGTATGTGTGTAGCCTCCTCCTATTTCAACTCATTAGCAGACATAGTATCTGATACTATAGTGTGTATGTGTGTAGCCTCCTCATTAACAGACATAGTATCTGATACTATAGTGTGTATGTAGGTAGCTTCCTCCTATTCAACTCACTAGCAGACATAGTATTAGCAGACATAGTATCTGATACTATAGTGTGTATGTAGGTAGCCTCCTCCTATTCAACTCATTAGCAGACATAGTATTAGCAGACATAGTATCTGATACTATAGTGTGTATGTAGGTAGCCTCCTCCTATTCAACTCATTAGCAGACATAGTATCTGATACTATAGTGTGTATGTGTGTAGCCTCCTCATTAGCAGACATAGTATCTGATACTATAGTGTGTATGTGTGTAGCCTCCTCATTAGCAGACATAGTATCTGATACTATAGTGTGTATGTGTGTAGCCTCCTCATTAGCAGACATAGTATCTGATACTATAGTGTGTATGTGTGTAGCCTCCTCATTAGCAGACATAGTATCTGATACTATAGTGTGTATGTGTGTAGCCTCCTCATTAGCAGACATAGTATCTGATACTATAGTGTGTATGTGTGTAGCCTCCTCATTAGCAGACATAGTATCTGATACTATAGTGTGTATGTGTGTAGCCTCCTCATTAACAGACATAGTATCTGATACTATAGTGTGTATGTGTGTAGCCTCCTCATTAACAGACATAGTATCTGATACTATAGTGTGTATGTGTGTAGCCTCCTCATTAGCAGACATAGTATCTGATACTATAGTGTGTATGTGTGTAGCCTCCTCATTAACAGACATAGTATCTGATACTATAGTGTGTATGTGTGTAGCCTCCTCATTAGCAGACATAGTATCTGATACTATAGTGTGTATGTGTGTAGCCTCCTCATTAACAGACATAGTATCTGATACTATAGTGTGTATGTGTGTAGCCTCCTCATTAACAGACATAGTATCTGATACTATAGTGTGTATGTGTGTAGCCTCCTCATTAGCAGACATAGTATCTGATACTATAGTGTGTATGTGTGTAGCCTCCTCATTAACAGACATAGTATCTGATACTATAGTGTGTATGTGTGTAGCCTCCTCCTATTCAACTCATTAGCGGACATAGTATCTGATACTATAGTGTGTATGTGTGTAGCCTCCTCCTATTCAACTCATTAGCAGACATAGTATCTGATACTATAGTGTGTATGTGTGTAGCCTCCTCCTATTCAACTCATTAGCAGACATAGTATCTGATACTATAGTGTGTATGTAGGTAGCCTCCTCCTATTCAACTCACTAGCAGACATAGTATCTGATACTATAGTGTGTATGTGTGTAGCCTCCTCCTATTCAACTCATTAGCAGACATAGTATCTGATACTATAGTGTGTATGTAGGTAGCCTCCTCCTATTCAACTCATTAACAGACATAGTATCTGATACTATAGTGTGTATGTGTGTAGCCTCCTCCTATTCAACTCATTAGCAGACATAGTATCTGATACTATAGTGTGTATGTGTGTAGCCTCCTCCTATTCAACTCATTAGCAGACATAGTATCTGATACTATAGTGTGTATGTGTGTAGCCTCCTCATTAACAGACATAGTATCTGATACTATAGTGTATGTGTGTAGCCTCTCATTAGCAGACATAGTATCTGATACTATAGTGTGTATGTGTGTAGCCTCCTCATTAACAGACATAGTATCTGATACTATAGTGTGTATGTAGGTAGCCTCCTCCTATTCAACTCATTAGCAGACATAGTATCTGATACTATAGTGTGTATGTGTGTAGCCTCCTCATTAACAGACATAGTATCTGATACTATAGTGTGTATGTAGGTAGCCTCCTCCTATTCAACTCATTAGCAGACATAGTATCTGATACTATAGTGTGTATGTGTGTAGCCTCCTCATTAACAGACATAGTATCTGATACTATAGTGTGTATGTGTGTAGCCTCCTCATTAGCAGACATAGTATCTGATACTATAGTGTGTATGTGTGTAGCCTCCTCATTAGCAGACATAGTATCTGATACTATAGTGTGTATGTGTGTAGCCTCCTCATTAGCAGACATAGTATCTGATACTATAGTGTGTATGTGTGTAGCCTCCTCATTAGCAGACATAGTATCTGATACTATAGTGTGTATGTGTGTAGCCTCCTCCTATTCAACTCATTAGCAGACATATTATCTGATACTATAGTGTGTATGTAGGTAGCCTCCTCCTATTCAACTCATTAGCAGACATAGTATCTGATACTATAGTGTGTATGTGTGTAGCCTCCTCCTATTTCAACTCATTAGCAGACATAGTATCTGATACTATAGTGTGTATGTGTGTAGCCTCCTCATTAACAGACATAGTATCTGATACTATAGTGTGTATGTGTGTAGCCTCCTCATTAACAGACATAGTATCTGATACTATAGTGTGTATGTGTGTAGCCTCCTCCTATTTCAACTCATTAGCAGACATAGTATCTGATACTATAGTGTGTATGTGTGTAGCCTCCTCCTATTTCAACTCATTAGCAGACATAGTATCTGATACTATAGTGTGTATGTAGGTAGCCTCCTCCTATTTCAACTCATTAGCAGACATAGTATCTGATACTATAGTGTGTATGTAGGTAGCCTCCTCCTATTCAACTCATTAACAGACGTAGTATCTGATACTATAGTGTGTATGTGTGTAGCCTCCTCCTATTCAACTCATTAGCAGACATAGTATCTGATACTATAGTGTGTATGTGTGTAGCCTCCTCCTATTCAACTCATTAGCAGACATAGTATCTGATACTATAGTGTGTATGTGTGTAGCCTCCTCCTATTTCAACTCATTAGCAGACATAGTATCTGATACTATAGTGTGTATGTGTGTAGCCTCCTCCTATTTCAACTCACTACCAGACATAGTATCTGATACTATAGTGTGTATGTAGGTAGCCTCCTCCTATTCAACTCATTAACAGACATAGTATCTGATACTATAGTGTGTATGTGTGTAGCCTCCTCCTTGACAGACATAGTATCTGATACTATAGTGTGTATGTGTGTAGCCTCCTCATTAACAGACATAGTATCTGATACTATAGTGTGTATGTGTGTAGCCTCCTCATTAGCAGACATAGTATCTGATACTATAGTGTGTATGTGTGTAGCCTCCTCCTATTCAACTCATTAGCAGACATAGTATTAGCAGACATAGTATCTGATACTATAGTGTGTATGTGTGTAGCCTCCTCCTATTTCAACTCATTAGCAGACATAGTATCTGATACTATAGTGTGTATGTGTGTAGCCTCCTCATTAACAGACATAGTATCTGATACTATAGTGTGTATGTAGGTAGCTTCCTCCTATTCAACTCACTAGCAGACATAGTATTAGCAGACATAGTATCTGATACTATAGTGTGTATGTAGGTAGCCTCCTCCTATTCAACTCATTAGCAGACATAGTATTAGCAGACATAGTATCTGATACTATAGTGTGTATGTAGGTAGCCTCCTCCTATTCAACTCATTAGCAGACATAGTATCTGATACTATAGTGTGTATGTGTGTAGCCTCCTCATTAGCAGACATAGTATCTGATACTATAGTGTGTATGTGTGTAGCCTCCTCATTAGCAGACATAGTATCTGATACTATAGTGTGTATGTGTGTAGCCTCCTCATTAGCAGACATAGTATCTGATACTATAGTGTGTATGTGTGTAGCCTCCTCATTAGCAGACATAGTATCTGATACTATAGTGTGTATGTGTGTAGCCTCCTCATTAGCAGACATAGTATCTGATACTATAGTGTGTATGTGTGTAGCCTCCTCATTAGCAGACATAGTATCTGATACTATAGTGTGTATGTGTGTAGCCTCCTCATTAACAGACATAGTATCTGATACTATAGTGTGTATGTGTGTAGCCTCCTCATTAACAGACATAGTATCTGATACTATAGTGTGTATGTGTGTAGCCTCCTCATTAGCAGACATAGTATCTGATACTATAGTGTGTATGTGTGTAGCCTCCTCATTAACAGACATAGTATCTGATACTATAGTGTGTATGTGTGTAGCCTCCTCATTAGCAGACATAGTATCTGATACTATAGTGTGTATGTGTGTAGCCTCCTCATTAACAGACATAGTATCTGATACTATAGTGTGTATGTGTGTAGCCTCCTCATTAACAGACATAGTATCTGATACTATAGTGTGTATGTGTGTAGCCTCCTCATTAGCAGACATAGTATCTGATACTATAGTGTGTATGTGTGTAGCCTCCTCATTAACAGACATAGTATCTGATACTATAGTGTGTATGTGTGTAGCCTCCTCCTATTCAACTCATTAGCGGACATAGTATCTGATACTATAGTGTGTATGTGTGTAGCCTCCTCCTATTCAACTCATTAGCAGACATAGTATCTGATACTATAGTGTGTATGTGTGTAGCCTCCTCCTATTCAACTCATTAGCAGACATAGTATCTGATACTATAGTGTGTATGTAGGTAGCCTCCTCCTATTCAACTCACTAGCAGACATAGTATCTGATACTATAGTGTGTATGTGTGTAGCCTCCTCATTAGCAGACATAGTATCTGATACTATAGTGTGTATGTGTGTAGCCTCCTCATTAACAGACATAGTATCTGATACTATAGTGTGTATGTGTGTTGCCTCCTCATTTTTTATTTTATTTTATTTTACCTTTATTTTACTAGGCAAGTCAGTTAAGAACAAATTCTTATTTTCAATGACTGCCTAGGAACAGTGGGTTAACTGCCTGTTCAGGGGCAGAACGACAGATTGTGTACCTTGTCAGCTCTGGGATTTCAACTTGCAACCTTTCGGTTACTAGTCCAATGCTCTAACCACTAGGCTACCCTGCCTCTAACCACTAGGCTACCCTGCCTCTAACCACTAGGCTACCCTGCCTCTAACCACTAGGCTACCCTGCCGCCCCATAGTGTGTATGTCTGTAGCCTCCTCATTAACAGACATAGTATCTGATACTATAGTGTGTATGTGTGTAGCCTCCTCCTATTCAACTCATTAGCAGACATAGTATCTGATACTATAGTGTGTATGTGTGTAGCCTCCTCCTATTTCAACTCATTAGCAGACATAGTATCTGATACTATAGTGTGTATGTAGGTAGCCTCCTCCTATTTCAACTCATTAGCAGACATAGTATCTGATACTATAGTGTGTATGTGTGTAGCCTCCTCCTATTCAACTCACTAGCAGACATAGTATCTGATACTATAGTGTGTATGTGTGTAGCCTCCTCCTATTCAACTCACTAGCAGACATAGTATCTGATACTATAGTGTGTATGTGTGTAGCCTCCTCCTATTCAACTCATTAGCAGACATAGTATCTGATACTATAGTGTGTATGTAGGTAGCCTCCTCCTATTCAACTCATTAACAGACATAGTATCTGATACTATAGTGTGTATGTGTGTAGCCTCCTCCTATTCAACTCATTAGCAGACATAGTATCTGATACTATAGTGTGTATGTGTGTAGCCTCCTCCTATTCAACTCACTAGCAGACATAGTATCTGATACTATAGTGTGTATGTGTGTAGCCTCCTCCTATTCAACTCACTAGCAGACATAGTATCTGATACTATAGTGTGTATGTGTGTAGCCTCCTCCTATTCAACTCACTAGCAGACATAGTATCTGATACTATAGTGTGTATGTGTGTAGCCTCCTCCTATTCAACTCACTAGCAGACATAGTATCTGATACTATAGTGTGTATGTGTGTAGCCTCCTCCTATTCAACTCATTAGCAGACATAGTATCTGATACTATAGTGTGTATGTAGGTAGCCTCCTCCTATTCAACTCATTAACAGACATAGTATCTGATACTATAGTGTGTATGTGTGTAGCCTCCTCCTATTCAACTCATTAGCAGACATAGTATCTGATACTATAGTGTGTATGTGTGTAGCCTCCTCCTATTCAACTCATTAGCAGACATAGTATCTGATACTATAGTGTGTATGTGTGTAGCCTCCTCATTAACAGACATAGTATCTGATACTATAGTGTGTATGTGTGTAGCCTCCTCATTAGCAGACATAGTATCTGATACTATAGTGTGTATGTGTGTAGCCTCCTCATTAACAGACATAGTATCTGATACTATAGTGTGTATGTAGGTAGCCTCCTCCTATTCAACTCATTAGCAGACATAGTATCTGATACTATAGTGTGTATGTGTGTAGCCTCCTCATTAACAGACATAGTATCTGATACTATAGTGTGTATGTAGGTAGCCTCCTCCTATTCAACTCATTAGCAGACATAGTATCTGATACTATAGTGTGTATGTGTGTAGCCTCCTCATTAACAGACATAGTATCTGATACTATAGTGTGTATGTGTGTAGCCTCCTCATTAGCAGACATAGTATCTGATACTATAGTGTGTATGTGTGTAGCCTCCTCATTAGCAGACATAGTATCTGATACTATAGTGTGTATGTGTGTAGCCTCCTCATTAGCAGACATAGTATCTGATACTATAGTGTGTATGTGTGTAGCCTCCTCATTAGCAGACATAGTATCTGATACTATAGTGTGTATGTGTGTAGCCTCCTCCTATTCAACTCATTAGCAGACATATTATCTGATACTATAGTGTGTATGTAGGTAGCCTCCTCCTATTCAACTCATTAGCAGACATAGTATCTGATACTATAGTGTGTATGTGTGTAGCCTCCTCCTATTTCAACTCATTAGCAGACATAGTATCTGATACTATAGTGTGTATGTGTGTAGCCTCCTCATTAACAGACATAGTATCTGATACTATAGTGTGTATGTGTGTAGCCTCCTCATTAACAGACATAGTATCTGATACTATAGTGTGTATGTGTGTAGCCTCCTCCTATTTCAACTCATTAGCAGACATAGTATCTGATACTATAGTGTGTATGTGTGTAGCCTCCTCCTATTTCAACTCATTAGCAGACATAGTATCTGATACTATAGTGTGTATGTAGGTAGCCTCCTCCTATTTCAACTCATTAGCAGACATAGTATCTGATACTATAGTGTGTATGTAGGTAGCCTCCTCCTATTCAACTCATTAACAGACGTAGTATCTGATACTATAGTGTGTATGTGTGTAGCCTCCTCCTATTCAACTCATTAGCAGACATAGTATCTGATACTATAGTGTGTATGTGTGTAGCCTCCTCCTATTCAACTCATTAGCAGACATAGTATCTGATACTATAGTGTGTATGTGTGTAGCCTCCTCCTATTTCAACTCATTAGCAGACATAGTATCTGATACTATAGTGTGTATGTGTGTAGCCTCCTCCTATTTCAACTCACTACCAGACATAGTATCTGATACTATAGTGTGTATGTAGGTAGCCTCCTCCTATTCAACTCATTAACAGACATAGTATCTGATACTATAGTGTGTATGTGTGTAGCCTCCTCCTTGACAGACATAGTATCTGATACTATAGTGTGTATGTGTGTAGCCTCCTCATTAACAGACATAGTATCTGATACTATAGTGTGTATGTGTGTAGCCTCCTCATTAGCAGACATAGTATCTGATACTATAGTGTGTATGTGTGTAGCCTCCTCCTATTCAACTCATTAGCAGACATAGTATTAGCAGACATAGTATCTGATACTATAGTGTGTATGTGTGTAGCCTCCTCCTATTTCAACTCATTAGCAGACATAGTATCTGATACTATAGTGTGTATGTGTGTAGCCTCCTCATTAACAGACATAGTATCTGATACTATAGTGTGTATGTAGGTAGCTTCCTCCTATTCAACTCACTAGCAGACATAGTATTAGCAGACATAGTATCTGATACTATAGTGTGTATGTAGGTAGCCTCCTCCTATTCAACTCATTAGCAGACATAGTATTAGCAGACATAGTATCTGATACTATAGTGTGTATGTAGGTAGCCTCCTCCTATTCAACTCATTAGCAGACATAGTATCTGATACTATAGTGTGTATGTGTGTAGCCTCCTCATTAGCAGACATAGTATCTGATACTATAGTGTGTATGTGTGTAGCCTCCTCATTAGCAGACATAGTATCTGATACTATAGTGTGTATGTGTGTAGCCTCCTCATTAGCAGACATAGTATCTGATACTATAGTGTGTATGTGTGTAGCCTCCTCATTAGCAGACATAGTATCTGATACTATAGTGTGTATGTGTGTAGCCTCCTCATTAGCAGACATAGTATCTGATACTATAGTGTGTATGTGTGTAGCCTCCTCATTAGCAGACATAGTATCTGATACTATAGTGTGTATGTGTGTAGCCTCCTCATTAACAGACATAGTATCTGATACTATAGTGTGTATGTGTGTAGCCTCCTCATTAACAGACATAGTATCTGATACTATAGTGTGTATGTGTGTAGCCTCCTCATTAGCAGACATAGTATCTGATACTATAGTGTGTATGTGTGTAGCCTCCTCATTAACAGACATAGTATCTGATACTATAGTGTGTATGTGTGTAGCCTCCTCATTAGCAGACATAGTATCTGATACTATAGTGTGTATGTGTGTAGCCTCCTCATTAACAGACATAGTATCTGATACTATAGTGTGTATGTGTGTAGCCTCCTCATTAACAGACATAGTATCTGATACTATAGTGTGTATGTGTGTAGCCTCCTCATTAGCAGACATAGTATCTGATACTATAGTGTGTATGTGTGTAGCCTCCTCATTAACAGACATAGTATCTGATACTATAGTGTGTATGTGTGTAGCCTCCTCCTATTCAACTCATTAGCGGACATAGTATCTGATACTATAGTGTGTATGTGTGTAGCCTCCTCCTATTCAACTCATTAGCAGACATAGTATCTGATACTATAGTGTGTATGTGTGTAGCCTCCTCCTATTCAACTCATTAGCAGACATAGTATCTGATACTATAGTGTGTATGTAGGTAGCCTCCTCCTATTCAACTCACTAGCAGACATAGTATCTGATACTATAGTGTGTATGTGTGTAGCCTCCTCATTAGCAGACATAGTATCTGATACTATAGTGTGTATGTGTGTAGCCTCCTCATTAACAGACATAGTATCTGATACTATAGTGTGTATGTGTGTTGCCTCCTCATTTTTTATTTTATTTTATTTTACCTTTATTTTACTAGGCAAGTCAGTTAAGAACAAATTCTTATTTTCAATGACTGCCTAGGAACAGTGGGTTAACTGCCTGTTCAGGGGCAGAACGACAGATTGTGTACCTTGTCAGCTCTGGGATTTCAACTTGCAACCTTTCGGTTACTAGTCCAATGCTCTAACCACTAGGCTACCCTGCCGCCCCATAGTGTGTATGTCTGTAGCCTCCTCATTAACAGACATAGTATCTGATACTATAGTGTGTATGTGTGTAGCCTCCTCCTATTCAACTCATTAGCAGACATAGTATCTGATACTATAGTGTGTATGTGTGTAGCCTCCTCCTATTTCAACTCATTAGCAGACATAGTATCTGATACTATAGTGTGTATGTCTGTAGCCTCCTCATTAACAGACATAGTATCTGATACTATAGTGTGTATGTGTGTAGCCTCCTCATTAACAGACATAGTATCTGATACTATAGTGTGTATGTAGGTAGCCTCCTCCTATTTCAACTCATTAGCAGACATAGTATCTGATACTATAGTGTGTATGTGTGTAGCCTCCTCCTATTCAACTCATTAGCAGACATAGTATTAGCAGACATAGTATCTGATACTATAGTGTGTATGTGTGTAGCCTCCTCCTATTTCAACTCATTAGCAGACATAGTATCTGATACTATAGTGTGTATGTGTGTAGCCTCCTCCTATTTCAACTCATTAGCAGACATAGTATCTGATACTATAGTGTGTATGTAGGTAGCCTCCTCCTATTCAACTCATTAGCAGACATAGTATTAGCAGACATAGTATCTGATACTATAGTGTGTATGTGTGTAGCCTCCTCATTAACAGACATAGTATCTGATACTATAGTGTGTATGTGTGTAGCCTCCTCCTATTTCAACTCATTAGCAGACATAGTATCTGATACTATAGTGTGTATGTGTGTAGCCTCCTCCTATTTCAACTCATTAGCAGACATAGTATCTGATACTATAGTGTGTATGTAGGTAGCCTCCTCCTATTTCAACTCATTAGCAGACATAGTATCTGATACTATAGTGTGTATGTGTGTAGCCTCCTCATTGACAGACATAGTATCTGATACTATAGTGTGTATGTGTGTAGCCTCCTCCTATTCAACTCATTAGCAGACATAGTATCTGATACTATAGTGTGTATGTGTGTAGCCTCCTCCTATTTCAACTCATTAGCAGACATAGTATCTGATACTATAGTGTGTATGTAGGTAGCCTCCTCCTATTTCAACTCATTAGCAGACATAGTATCTGATACTATAGTGTGTATGTGTGTAGCCTCCTCCTATTCAACTCACTAGCAGACATAGTATCTGATACTATAGTGTGTATGTGTGTAGCCTCCTCCTATTCAACTCACTAGCAGACATAGTATCTGATACTATAGTGTGTATGTGTGTAGCCTCCTCCTATTCAACTCATTAGCAGACATAGTATCTGATACTATAGTGTGTATGTAGGTAGCCTCCTCCTATTCAACTCATTAACAGACATAGTATCTGATACTATAGTGTGTATGTGTGTAGCCTCCTCCTATTCAACTCATTAGCAGACATAGTATCTGATACTATAGTGTGTATGTGTGTAGCCTCCTCCTATTCAACTCACTAGCAGACATAGTATCTGATACTATAGTGTGTATGTGTGTAGCCTCCTCCTATTCAACTCACTAGCAGACATAGTATCTGATACTATAGTGTGTATGTGTGTAGCCTCCTCCTATTCAACTCACTAGCAGACATAGTATCTGATACTATAGTGTGTATGTGTGTAGCCTCCTCCTATTCAACTCACTAGCAGACATAGTATCTGATACTATAGTGTGTATGTGTGTAGCCTCCTCCTATTCAACTCATTAGCAGACATAGTATCTGATACTATAGTGTGTATGTAGGTAGCCTCCTCCTATTCAACTCATTAACAGACATAGTATCTGATACTATAGTGTGTATGTGTGTAGCCTCCTCCTATTCAACTCATTAGCAGACATAGTATCTGATACTATAGTGTGTATGTGTGTAGCCTCCTCCTATTCAACTCATTAGCAGACATAGTATCTGATACTATAGTGTGTATGTGTGTAGCCTCCTCATTAACAGACATAGTATCTGATACTATAGTGTGTATGTGTGTAGCCTCCTCATTAGCAGACATAGTATCTGATACTATAGTGTGTATGTGTGTAGCCTCCTCATTAACAGACATAGTATCTGATACTATAGTGTGTATGTAGGTAGCCTCCTCCTATTCAACTCATTAGCAGACATAGTATCTGATACTATAGTGTGTATGTGTGTAGCCTCCTCATTAACAGACATAGTATCTGATACTATAGTGTGTATGTGTGTAGCCTCCTCATTAGCAGACATAGTATCTGATACTATAGTGTGTATGTGTGTAGCCTCCTCATTAGCAGACATAGTATCTGATACTATAGTGTGTATGTGTGTAGCCTCCTCATTAGCAGACATAGTATCTGATACTATAGTGTGTATGTGTGTAGCCTCCTCATTAGCAGACATAGTATCTGATACTATAGTGTGTATGTGTGTAGCCTCCTCCTATTCAACTCATTAGCAGACATATTATCTGATACTATAGTGTGTATGTAGGTAGCCTCCTCCTATTCAACTCATTAGCAGACATAGTATCTGATACTATAGTGTGTATGTGTGTAGCCTCCTCCTATTTCAACTCATTAGCAGACATAGTATCTGATACTATAGTGTGTATGTGTGTAGCCTCCTCATTAACAGACATAGTATCTGATACTATAGTGTGTATGTGTGTAGCCTCCTCATTAACAGACATAGTATCTGATACTATAGTGTGTATGTGTGTAGCCTCCTCCTATTTCAACTCATTAGCAGACATAGTATCTGATACTATAGTGTGTATGTGTGTAGCCTCCTCCTATTTCAACTCATTAGCAGACATAGTATCTGATACTATAGTGTGTATGTAGGTAGCCTCCTCCTATTTCAACTCATTAGCAGACATAGTATCTGATACTATAGTGTGTATGTAGGTAGCCTCCTCCTATTCAACTCATTAACAGACGTAGTATCTGATACTATAGTGTGTATGTGTGTAGCCTCCTCCTATTCAACTCATTAGCAGACATAGTATCTGATACTATAGTGTGTATGTGTGTAGCCTCCTCCTATTCAACTCATTAGCAGACATAGTATCTGATACTATAGTGTGTATGTGTGTAGCCTCCTCCTATTTCAACTCATTAGCAGACATAGTATCTGATACTATAGTGTGTATGTGTGTAGCCTCCTCCTATTTCAACTCACTACCAGACATAGTATCTGATACTATAGTGTGTATGTAGGTAGCCTCCTCCTATTCAACTCATTAACAGACATAGTATCTGATACTATAGTGTGTATGTGTGTAGCCTCCTCCTTGACAGACATAGTATCTGATACTATAGTGTGTATGTGTGTAGCCTCCTCATTAACAGACATAGTATCTGATACTATAGTGTGTATGTGTGTAGCCTCCTCATTAGCAGACATAGTATCTGATACTATAGTGTGTATGTGTGTAGCCTCCTCCTATTCAACTCATTAGCAGACATAGTATTAGCAGACATAGTATCTGATACTATAGTGTGTATGTGTGTAGCCTCCTCCTATTTCAACTCATTAGCAGACATAGTATCTGATACTATAGTGTGTATGTGTGTAGCCTCCTCATTAACAGACATAGTATCTGATACTATAGTGTGTATGTAGGTAGCTTCCTCCTATTCAACTCACTAGCAGACATAGTATTAGCAGACATAGTATCTGATACTATAGTGTGTATGTAGGTAGCCTCCTCCTATTCAACTCATTAGCAGACATAGTATTAGCAGACATAGTATCTGATACTATAGTGTGTATGTAGGTAGCCTCCTCCTATTCAACTCATTAGCAGACATAGTATCTGATACTATAGTGTGTATGTGTGTAGCCTCCTCATTAGCAGACATAGTATCTGATACTATAGTGTGTATGTGTGTAGCCTCCTCATTAGCAGACATAGTATCTGATACTATAGTGTGTATGTGTGTAGCCTCCTCATTAGCAGACATAGTATCTGATACTATAGTGTGTATGTGTGTAGCCTCCTCATTAGCAGACATAGTATCTGATACTATAGTGTGTATGTGTGTAGCCTCCTCATTAGCAGACATAGTATCTGATACTATAGTGTGTATGTGTGTAGCCTCCTCATTAGCAGACATAGTATCTGATACTATAGTGTGTATGTGTGTAGCCTCCTCATTAACAGACATAGTATCTGATACTATAGTGTGTATGTGTGTAGCCTCCTCATTAACAGACATAGTATCTGATACTATAGTGTGTATGTGTGTAGCCTCCTCATTAGCAGACATAGTATCTGATACTATAGTGTGTATGTGTGTAGCCTCCTCATTAACAGACATAGTATCTGATACTATAGTGTGTATGTGTGTAGCCTCCTCATTAGCAGACATAGTATCTGATACTATAGTGTGTATGTGTGTAGCCTCCTCATTAACAGACATAGTATCTGATACTATAGTGTGTATGTGTGTAGCCTCCTCATTAACAGACATAGTATCTGATACTATAGTGTGTATGTGTGTAGCCTCCTCATTAGCAGACATAGTATCTGATACTATAGTGTGTATGTGTGTAGCCTCCTCATTAACAGACATAGTATCTGATACTATAGTGTGTATGTGTGTAGCCTCCTCCTATTCAACTCATTAGCGGACATAGTATCTGATACTATAGTGTGTATGTGTGTAGCCTCCTCCTATTCAACTCATTAGCAGACATAGTATCTGATACTATAGTGTGTATGTGTGTAGCCTCCTCCTATTCAACTCATTAGCAGACATAGTATCTGATACTATAGTGTGTATGTAGGTAGCCTCCTCCTATTCAACTCACTAGCAGACATAGTATCTGATACTATAGTGTGTATGTGTGTAGCCTCCTCATTAGCAGACATAGTATCTGATACTATAGTGTGTATGTGTGTAGCCTCCTCATTAACAGACATAGTATCTGATACTATAGTGTGTATGTGTGTTGCCTCCTCATTTTTTATTTTATTTTATTTTACCTTTATTTTACTAGGCAAGTCAGTTAAGAACAAATTCTTATTTTCAATGACTGCCTAGGAACAGTGGGTTAACTGCCTGTTCAGGGGCAGAACGACAGATTGTGTACCTTGTCAGCTCTGGGATTTCAA